>NC_054387.1:34293981-34491872 GCF_017654675.1 Xenopus laevis
CAAAAATGTAATGTATAAAGGCTGGAGTGACTGGATGTCTAACATAATAGCCAGAACACTACTTGCATTCCACTGATTGATTACCAAGTAGTAAACAATCAGTGACTTGAGGGGGCCATATGAGTCATAACTGTTTTGAATCTTAGCTGAATACTAAGGATCAATTGCAAATTCACTGAACAGTTATGTCCCATGTGGCCCCCCATTCAAGTCGCTGACTAAGAGTTAGAGAGCTGAAAAGCAGGAAGTAGTGTTCTGGCTATAATGTTAGACATCCACTCACTCTAGTCTTTGTTCATAAAATTTTTGGCTAGCTAACCATTCAGTCTAACTATTTTCCCCATTTTTATTTTTACACTGAACTGTTCATTTAAGCTTTATTACTCAAACTTTTCAGTTGGTGCAACAGCCTGTTAGCAGATTCGGAATCACCCGATACCAGCAGAGGGATTAAACACTGATAACCATTAAAGGGGTTGTTCATCTTCCAACACATTTACTCAGTTGGTTTCAGACTGTTCACCAGAAATAAATACCTTTTTCAACTACTTTCTATTCTCTATTTGTGACCATTTTTCTAATACTGAAGTTTAAAAATTCATTTTTCACCTTATGGCTTTCTAAGTAACTCTGGGAGGTGGGGGTCTGAATGATACAGTTAGTTGATACATTTCTTATCTTCGTCCCTAAAGGCAGCTGTTAGAATTGATAAAATAGTTGCTAATATTCCACAGATGCCGCTGAGTAATGTATCAACTAATGGAGCAAATTGTAACAGTTTAGAATCTACATCCGAGTCACTGAGCTGCCAGAATAAAACCTTTTTTGGGAAACAGCAGTAAGATAAAAAATGGAAGGTAATTGAAAAAAGTCTTTATTTCTGTTGAACAATATGAAAACAACTGAACTGAAAAAAAGTGTTTGGAAGGCGAAAAGGCCCTTTAAGGTATATTTTACATTTTGAAGAGTCCAACTTATGTAGTGGGTACCATAATGTACAGAGAGTTCTACTGTTTTCTACAGGTATAACACCATAAATTCAATTGGGCTACATTGCTAAATTATTATTATAATGAAAGTCCATATAGTGCGTGAAGTGGCCTGAATTCCTTCTAGCGCACAACCGTTCTGTCCCTGCTGATCTGGCACACATTTGTCTCACCGATTTGTTCTGCTTGTAATGTGTTTTCCTTGAAGGGCCCTTAATCATTTCAATGCACTGATGTGTTTCTTTTGTGTTTTTCTAAGGTATATATACAGTATTTACCCATCTACCCACAATTTTGTTGATCTGACATATGGAAGTAGGTGGAAACTGGTTACCATTCCTGTTTAGGGACAGGACAATTCAGAACCAACTATAATGGGGATGTTCACCTTTAAATTAACTTTTCATATGATGTAGAAAGTGATAATCAGAGACAATTTGCAATCGGTTTTAATTTTCTATTATTTGTTTTTTTTTAATTTATTTAGCTTTTATACAGCAGCTCTCTTGTTTGACATTTCATTCCTAATTACCCTAGTAACCATGCATTTATTTGAATAAGAGACTGTAATATGAATAGAAGAGGGCCCTAATAGAAAGATGAGTAATAAAAAGTAGCAACAGTGATACATTTGCAGTCTTACAGAGCATTTGTTTTTAGATGGGGTCAGTGACCCCCATTTAAAAGCTGGAAAGAGTCAGAACAAAAAAGAAAAAATGAAGGCCAATTTAAAAGTTGCTTAGAATTAGCCATTCTATAACTTACTAAAAACCACCTCTTAAACTTTTTAAACTGCTAAAATATGTCAGCTCTCCCCATATTTGTTGGGAGTTTCCTGGATTTAAGCCCTCGCTCAAGCGAGTGCAGGCACATCGGAGCACTGGGGAGCTGCACGTCCCCAGTTCTCCTCAGCAAGTGGCTGAGCGGCATGCCACTCCTTATAACTTGCCACCCTAGGCCTGGGTCTTTGTAGCCTTGCCACAAATATGGGCCTGTTTAAGCCCTTCTCCTCTGTTAATTTTCCCTGAAGCTTTACTTACCTGCTTCATAGAAATATGTAGAATTGTCACCTGGATGTCTCAGATAACATCCAAAGCAATGGAGCAGGGAGTGCGAAAGAGATGGAACAGGGCCGTATTTATATAAAAGCACCAGAGGGCCTGTGGCTAGGGTGGCAGCTATATTTAATTATGAAAAAGAAAATATTATGCTCCAAGATCACTTCATATCCAGATTATCTCTGCAGCAGCTCCAAAATAACTGACTATTACAATTCCTGGGTTACCTGCACTTATTCATTGCAATTAATTATCACTTTCCCTTTCACGCTTGGCGTGACAACAAAAATTAAAGGCAAGTTTCAGTTTATATACGCACAGAGATTACTGCACTTTCTGTGTTGCTCTCACACACAAACAGTTCTAAAGATTTTTTGTACTGATACAATGCTTATATACACAGTAAGTTTTCTTAAAAGAAGACACAAATGCATCCTTTTCTCTATAATATAAAAAAGGTGTGTTGGGGCATGTGCAGACATTCCTAAGCCCAGTTAATTCCCCATGCTGTTTGCACACAATCATCATGCATAAGACACAAGGGGGGCTATTTATCAAGCTGTAAAATTATGTATGACATAAGAACAAAGTGAGCATTGTTGTAAAATAAACTGCATATTTATAATGCTGTGTCTTTCCCCCTGATGCCTGACCTGACACCATTCACCATGATTATGGAAATGTTTTAGGAAAGCCAAATTCACTTGGGAATCCTCCCCCAGTGAATACAAACTTTGTCTTGGCCTGTGCTTCTCCCCTGTGAAAAAATGCACCAAGTGTCGGACTGGCCCACCATGATACCGGGAAAAGTCCCTGTGGGCCCAGATGTCAGTGGGCCCTCATGTTGCTAGACATTTGGCCTATTTCATGGCCATTCCCTATTTCTATGGGAACAAAGAGGCTAAATAAACAGAATAATAGAGTATAGTATGTAAAGAAAAGAGACTAGGAGAATAGAGGTTGAGTGAGAAGAGGAAGAATAATAGTTCTGAGAGTGGGCCCCTGGTCTAAGATTAATTGGTGGGCCCCTGATCAAAGGTTTTTGGGTGGGCCCCTGGTGTCCCAGTCCAACACTGAATGCATCTTCATGGTCCTTTCTATTCTTTCGTGTTCATAGGGATCTCCTACACTGCACATGGCCAGTACATGCACAGCATTGTACATTTTTCACCATTAACATAATGTTCTTGAGCACAGTGCAAGAAATCCCTTGAACAACAAGCTCAAACCCAGGAGGATGAGTTTTTTTTACATAGGAGGAACACCAATCTGGGAAAAAGTAAGTGATATTTGTTTGGTGGTGCCTCACAAATTGGCAACCCCTGCGTGAATTTGACTTTCTTGTCCTTTAAGTAGAAAGGTATATATTCAGCTTTGAGCCAGAAGCAGTCCTATGTACATCTCAAAATCCACCCTGAAACTGGGTTCACTATATAGTGAACCATGTACCCCTCTATTGTGACATATAAGGATATTATACCATATACTATATATGTATATTGACCATATACAGGTCATGGAATTTTGAGGTGACTTCTAGTATCCTCATATTTTACAGCAGTGGGGTTTATTATTCATTCTAATACACAAGTTTCAGTGAGTCATGTGACACAAATTGCTTCACTAAGCACCAATTATAACCGATGAAATTACTAAGCACCATTTATAAGAATATAGTCTACAGCACATTCATGGCTCTTGTGTATTATATACTTGTACTCTACCCCTAGGAGCAACACGGTGGTTGAAATAAAATTGCCATCTATGTTTCCTGTTCAGTTATTATACCACCCAGTTCCAATATATGGTGTATATCCTAGGCAAAATGACTGGCACCTGGGGACTAATAACCTTTTAACTTACAATTTGATCTTCTTTTCAGTGTTCTGTAGATGATATTATAATACCTTCTACAGAACATAAAGTTCTTCATTACACCCAGCCTCTTCTTCCATGTGCTTCTTCAAGGAGTTTCACTCTCTGATGTGCAGCTACAATGCTCTTTTGGCTCCATGCAGAATTCTGTAAATGGTGTGCACACGATTCTCCCTGTGCCCCCACCCCACACTGTCAGCAAACTGCACCAGAGCTCCTCCAGGAGTTTGGACTCCTGTCTGTCTATGTCCCTTGTTGTTGCTTAAAACTAAGATAACCCATACATGCAATTTAATTTCCATAACCAGACAAGATTGCATTAACAAAGAGCTGCAGTCAAGTCAGCTGTGTGTCAGGGAGCCGGGAGCTCCCTCCAGGGAGGTTGTCTGGATCAAGGAGGAAGCCCTCTTGAGGGAACAAGGTCGCGGTATCCAAAGGGTTAAACGGAGAATAGTCAGGATCAGGCAAGAGTTCACAGGCAGGCAGAATACAATCAAAGTCCAAAGTCCAGGCAAAGGGTCAGGATACAAGGCAGGAACAATATTAGGCAATAAGGCACACAGGAAACCCAGGATATGCTTCAGGAAAGTAATCCTATTCTTGGGCGCCATTCTGGCGTCTAGTTGGAGTTTTTATTTTCAAATTTGGCGCCATTCTGACGTCATTGACGCTCTTGCGCCGACGTCGGCGCGCTGACGTCATCGCCCGGCGCCGCTACCCACGTGGCGGCCATGGGCGCCGCCATTTTGGGAGCGACGCCGGCGAAGATGGACGCGCCGCCCGGAGCTCCTGGGCCTGCTCCGGGCGGCGATCGTTACAGTACCCCCCCCCCTCACGGGGGGCCTCTGGACCACCAGGACTTGGCTTCTGGGGAAACTTGGAATGGAACTCCCTCACCAGACGAGGAGCGTGAACATCACGGTGTCCTTCCCAGGAGCATTCTTCAGGGCCAAAGCCCTTCCACTGAATGAGGTACTGAAGGGACCCTCTGGAGATTCTGGAGTCTAGGATTTTCTCCACCTCGTACTCGAGTTGACCCTCCACTGAGATGGCAGGAGGAGGAGACTGACCGCCAGAGAACCGGTTGGTGATGGCGGGTTTCACCAGAGACACGTGGAACACGTTGGGGATTCTCATCTCTGGTGGAAGCTGGAGTCTGACAGCCACAGGGTTGATTATCTCCAAGATGGGAAATGGTCCCACGAATTTTGGACCCAACTTGGGAGATGGTATCTTCAACCGGATATTCCTGGAAGAGAGCCAGACATTATCACCCACCTTGTAGAGAGGAGAGGATCTTCGACGACGATCCGCGAAAGTCTTATGAACAAGAGCACTCTTCTCTAGGTTCAACTTGGTCGCAGCCCAAATAGCAGACATATGGGCTGCGGAGTCGTCAGCAGCCGGGACGTCAGATAGCACAAAGTCTTGGGGAAAAGCTTGAGGATGCTGACCATACACCGACATGAACGGAGACCTTCCTGTAGAGGAATGACAAGCATTATTATGAGCGAATTCCGCCCATGGGAGGAGATCAGACCAGTCATCCTGGCAGAGGGATACGTGGTTCCTCAGGAACTGCTCCAGGGCTTGGTTGACACGTTCAGCTGCCCCATTCGTTTGCGGGTGGTATGCAGATGAAAACTGAAGAACAATTCCCAGGTCTTTGCATAAGGAACGCCAGAACTTGGCAGTAAACTGGGTGCCTCTATCGGAGACGATCTCCACCGGGAAACCATGCAGGCGGAAGATGTACTGGATAAAAAGCTGGGACAACTCCACCGCAGAGGGCAACTTCTTCAGAGGGATGAAATGGGCCATTTTGGAGAAGCGATCAATAACAACCCAGATCACAGTATTCCCACCGGAGGGAGGAAGTTCGACAATAAAGTCCATAGAGAGGTGCGTCCATGGACGAGAGGGTACCGGCAAAGGCTGTAACAACCCACTGGGGCGGGAATGGCTAGGCTTAGAAGTGGCGCAGACATTACAAGCAGCCACAAAGTCCTTTACATCCTTGCGGATATCAGGCCACCAGACTAGGCGCCTCAAGAGTTCAAGGGTCTTAGCCGAACCAGGATGTCCAGCTTGCCTGGAGCAGTGGGTTTGTTGCAGGATGGCCAGGCGAAGTTCTGGAGGGACGAAGGCCATGCCAATCGGAGTATCTTGAGGAGCCGAGGACTGCCCAGCCAGAATCTGGTCGGCAAATTGGGGATACAGAGAGGCAATGATCTTGACTGGTGGAATGATTGGTTCCTGTCTCTCAGGGTCACGGTCCACCGGAGTGAAGCTACGAGACAAGGCGTCGGCCTTCAGATTTTTGGAACCTGGGCGATAAGTCAAAACAAAGTTAAATCGGGAAAAGAAAAGGGCCCACCTGGCTTGTCTGGGATTTAGCCTCTTGAGGGACTGTATGAACTCCAGATTCTTGTGATCAGTGAAAATCTGGACAGGAATTTCAGAACCCTCCAGGAGGTGACGCCATTCTTCAAGGGCAAGCTTGACTGCCAAGAGTTCTCGATTCCCGACGTCATAGTTCTGCTCTGCGGATGAGAACTTCTTGGAGAAAAACGCACAGGGGTGCAATTTTCCATCAGAGGAATGTCTCTGAGACAGGATAGCTCCGGCTCCGACTTCAGAAGCATCAACTTCGATGCAGAAGGGTAGTGCAGGATTGGGATGTCGAAGAACAGGAGCGGACGTGAAGGCCTCTTTCAAGGACTGAAAGGCTTCTATAGCAGATGGAGGCCACAGGCTGGGTTTACCCCCTTTTCGGATGAGGGCCAGGATAGGTGCAATGCGGGAAGAGAACCCCCGGATGAACTGTCGATAATAATTAGCAAATCCGATGAATCTCTGGATTGCTTTGGTACTCAGTGGGAGAGGCCACTCCTGGATGGCCGACACTTTCACGGGGTCCATCTCAAATCCCTCTGGAGAGATAATGTATCCTAGGAAGGGGATCTTGGATACCTCGAAAACACACTTCTCCAACTTGGCGAAGAGAGAGTTCTTCCTCAGACGAGAGAGTACCTCCTTCACCTGGGAGCGATGACTTTCAAGGTCCTTGGAAAAGATCAGGATGTCGTCCAAGTATACGACTACGAACCTTCCTAGGAGATCTCGGAACACATCATTCACAAACTCCTGGAAGACGGCAGGGGCATTGCATAGGCCGAAGGGCATAACGAGATATTCATAGTGCCCATCCCGAGTGTTGAATGCCGTCTTCCATTCGTCACCCTCCCGGATGCGAATGAGGTTGTAGGCCCCCCGGAGATCCAACTTGGAGAAAATCTTGGCCCCTTTCAGCTGGTCAAAGAGCTCGGCAATCAGGGGCAGAGGGTATCTGTTTTTCACGGTGATCTTATTCAGACCCCGATAGTCTATACAAGGCCGAAGGCCTCCGTCCTTCTTCTCCACGAAGAAGAACCCAGCCCCTGCAGGAGAGGTAGAAGGGCGGATAAACCCCCGCTGGAGATTTTCTTGGATGTACTCCTTCATAGCGGTAGTCTCTGCAGGAGAGAGAGGGTAGGTGCGCCCTCTGGGGGGCATAGCTCCAGGCAGGAGTTCAACCGGACAGTCGTAGGAGCGATGTGGGGGAAGGAACTCTGCAGACTTTTTACAAAACACATCGGAAAATCCCTTGTAAGTGGAGGGCAAAGTCTTTAATTCCGCAGAGGAGACATTCACCTTCTCGAGGGGTTTTGGCGGAAGGCAATGTTGCAGGCAAAATAAACTCCAACGAGAGATCTGCCCAGTGGACCAGTCTATGGTGGGGTTATGCAGACGTAACCATGGAAGACCCAATATCACTGGAGTAGAAGGACAGGGGATGATGAAGAATGAAAGTTTTTCTTGATGCAGCGCCCCAACTTGTACAGATAGTTCCGCCGTGAACTTTGTGACGAATTCAAACTCCAGGGGTTTGTCATCTATGGCAGTAATTCGCAGGGGAGAAGACAATGGAAGCAGAGGAATCTTCATGCGTTCGGCAAAAAAGGCATCCATGAAATTGCCATCCGCTCCGGAGTCGAGGAAGGCCCTTTCGAAGATAGACTTACTTGCCAGGTGAATCTGCAAAGGAAGGAGAAGCCTGCGTGAATTTTCTTGATACTTCTCCAGAGAACCTCGAGTGATGCCCCCTACATAAGAAACCTGAGACATACCTCGGGGTACAAAACTCTTGGCTTTGGCAGGACAGGCGTTGGCAAAATGGGAATGCCCACCACAGTATAAACAGAGACCTGCCATACGTCTTCGGAGTCTTTCCTGCTCGGAGAGGCGAGTCTTTCCTACTTGCATGGGTTCCTCCAAGGGAGACGTCGACACATGGGTCACAGGAACAGCGGGTGTTTGCAGAATCGGCCTTTGAAAGCGAGGGGCCAACATGGGAGAAAATCGTCTACTGCGCTCTCTCTCCACCTGGTGCTCTCTGAGACGAGTGTCCACCTTAATGGATAGAGCGATCAACCCTTCCAGGGTGTCAGGAGTCTCTCTGGAGACGAGATCATCTTTGATGCGGATGGATAGGCCTTGGTAGTATACAGCCTTGTAAGCGTCATCACACCAGGAAGTCTCCGCCATCAGTGTTCGGAAGTCTATAGCATACTCATTGACACTGCGGCTTCCTTGCCGGAGCTGCAAGAGACGGGCAGGGGCGTTCGTAACCCGACCTGGAGCATCAAAGACTATACGAAAAGCTTGGAGAAAGTCTTTAACATCAAAAGTCAGCGGGGAATTCTTCTCCCAAAGAGACGTTGCCCACTCCAGTGGCTTGCCTTCCAATCGAGACATCACATACCCCACCTTGGAACGCTCGCTTGGAAACTGTGTGGGTTGGAACTCAAATTGAATTTGGCATTGCGTGGCAAATCCCCTGCAGGCTTGTGGGTCCCCACTGAAACGAGGGGGAGGTGGAATGCGAGGCTCACCTGTCGGTAGCTTGTGTTCGTGGGGGCTGCCGCCATGGGGGGATCCCCAGTAGGTGGAGCAGTGGAGGACGCAGAAGGCACTTGAGCCAGCAGGACATCGAGTGCTTGCCCAATGCGAACCTGCTGGTTTTCGTAGTCCTCCATGCGGGATGCCAGTCCGCGGAGCGCTCGTCCGACATGAGGTGTGGCTTCCTCAGAAGGATCCATGGCCCAAGAATAATGTCAGGGAGCCGGGAGCTCCCTCCAGGGAGGTTGTCTGGATCAAGGAGGAAGCCCTCTTGAGGGAACAAGGTCGCGGTATCCAAAGGGTTAAACGGAGAATAGTCAGGATCAGGCAAGAGTTCACAGGCAGGCAGAATACAATCAAAGTCCAAAGTCCAGGCAAAGGGTCAGGATACAAGGCAGGAACAATATTAGGCAATAAGGCACACAGGAAACCCAGGATATGCTTCAGGAAAGTAATCCTATTCTTGGGCGCCATTCTGGCGTCTAGTTGGAGTTTTTATTTTCAAATTTGGCGCCATTCTGACGTCATTGACGCTCTTGCGCCGACGTCAGCGCGCTGACGTCATCGCCCGGCGCCGCTACCCACGTGGCGGCCATGGGCGCCGCCATTTTGGGAGCGACGCCGGCGAAGATGGACGCGCCGCCCGGAGCTCCTGGGCCTGCTCCGGGCGGCGATCGTTACACTGTGCCCCTGTATTTTATCATTTGGATTTCATATGAAAAGGGGTCTTTATAGTTAGTGAGGTTTAATCAGCATTAATCTGGAGTTCACTGGTGTCTGTTATCAGTCCAGCAAGGGAGGGACACAAGGAACACTTGGTACTGAAAAAGCTCTGTAATCTTTAGATATGGAACGGTTTCCTTATAGATCTAGCTTGCTTATGTTTGTCATTTTTAACATTAGGATATTACATCGTATGAATACAATTTGTAGAAACTGATGAGACAATAAAAAAAAAGTTATTATTAAATGGCAGTGCGAATCAGTTTGGACCAACCTGTGGATAGGATATTTTAGATATAAATGGATTTGGCACCCAATATTATTGATTTGCCTACAAGGAGTATTAATTATATCTTTAAGATCAAGTACAAAGTACTGTTTTATTATTACAGAGGAAAAGCTAAGATCTTTCTGCTTTCTGGATAACAAACCCCATGCCTGTCCCAACGTAATTCCATAAATGTTGTACAGAGGTTTAAGAGTTAAAGATTGCTTCTGTCAGAGGGTTATTACATGAAGACACTTCTTCCCTCCTCCCACTCCTGATCCTCATGCTGCAGAGCTCCGCAGGGCAGGGATCTTTAACTGTCCACAAAGCTATAGCAATAGGGATAAAAATAGACCTCCACAAGTGGTGCTCCAGCCAAACCTCTCTTCCTGATTACTAAAATCTGCATTGTCAGAGCAGGGATTCAGACTATTATATCGCAGAACTATAAGAAGAGTAAATAAGTAAACTTGATGTATGTCTTGTTTGTTTGCAGCGTTTGCATTTTTAGATATTCAGAGGGGTCATTTACATGAACAGTTTTTTTCTTTAAAATACAGTATTTCCACCTCTACCTGGCCAGTCAGTATGTTCATGTGCAAATGAATTGTACAAATATACACTCCAGAATTGTTCCTCCCTGCTTTTTTAACAACACGTATTCTAGTAGGTCCAGCCAGCCACCAACAGTTCTATCTCTATATATCATACTTTATATTTATTCATACCATAATATGCCCCCTGCTTGATATGTCTCCCATTTTTGTCCTGACCCTACATTACCATCTCTCCACCAATCCAACAGTAGCCACTCACTGCCACTTCCCTATCAATTCTCTTGGCTTTCAGTCCTCCATCACACACTGACCGGTTATAGAGCATGAAACTTGTCAATGGGACATATTTATTAACACTGGGCAAAATAGCTTCAGTGCAGTTACCCATAGCAACCAGTCAGAACATCAATCTGCCGCAGGTAGAATACTGAATGCAAATAGCTGATAGGTTACCATGGGATCCTGCACCAAGGCAGTTTGACAGTGTTAGAAAATGAGCCCCAGAATTATTTAGTTTTGTTATGTGGGGAATTAAATGAAGGTGAATGAGCTTTGTATGAAGGGGAGCATCTATTCTTTAAATCTGCAGATGGCTCCTGAGTTTTCTTCTCATGAGTCAAGCAGAAATCCTTTTTAAATAACTGATCCATAACATATTCCTCAGACATTAATGGCTTTGCTGACCTTGTTCACACTGCCTGACTTTGCTGTAGTAAAGCTCGTGAATGGCTTCAGGCCACTTGCGTAGGAATGCTGTGGCATTATCAGCCTGGTGGAATGTTCTGAAACCTTAACGAGACCTTTAATATCCAGCCCCTGGCATGTGCTGGGTGACTGGTAACCACAGATCTGTCACTCTTTCAAGGTTTAATCCCTGTAGTTAACCACGGAATAACCATTCTGATTTTCACAGTGTGCTGCATTACCCTCGAGTGTATTTTAACTGCAACCAGTCTGACTGGTTAAATTTATGTCATTGATTATTTTTAGCTTACAGCCAGTTTTTGCCGGTGGGGGATTCACTTAAACGTAGTGTTTTTAAAACAATTCTTGTGCAAATGCAATGAAGTAAACATTGGAAATAGCAATGATACCCTCCCTGGTAAGCACAGAAAGGGGCTGACTTGTTGGACATGCACTGGCAGTACCAGGTAACAGGTATAAACTGATGTCTAACTTGTAAAATAGCCAAATCCCCTGAACAGTTAGGGAACAAGACTTTGGGGAACTCCCCCTTCCTTTGCAGCCCATCAAAGCAAAGAACTAGCACCCACCTTCAATACTAAAGGTAACCCAGTGCCACTGCACTGTGTATAGTTCAACTATTGCTCTTTACTCCACCTTTGGTATGAATTAACAGCATCTCACCTTCAGACATCCCCCCTTTTAATCACTGTAACGGGATCCAAGCTTGCAGGATTTCAGTATTCACTTTTCCATGTAATACAAGTTCTTCTATCGTATCTACAAACACTGGGATCAATAAAGTCTAGTCTTCCTCTGAACGTAAACACTACTTAATACCCTCCCACTATGCTTTTTCTATGTTATTCAATCCAGCTGGACACAAACAGCTTCTCTTGTATACAATCCATCAGTCCTCCAATAAACCCCTTCCTTCTGCCCCATATTCCCTTTAATATTCTACTCCTGTCCGTTATGGCCCTAGCCCACACACCTATCAAACCCCAACTGCATTTGATATAAAGTACAAAATACATTCTATTTAAATGAGTTAAGCAGAGAAGCATAATTGACGAAAAGAGAAGTAGGAGTAGAAGTCATGTTGTAAAGCTGGAGGGTGGCACTGGCTGGCTCACATGTCGCAGAGTTCTTATCTACAAACACCTACCCTTATGTCAGCTGTGTATACATGATATTGTTTTTTTTTTTGTTGGAAGACCTTGTCCTGACACTCCCTGCTGCTAGAAACAAATGCACTGGTCCTTTGTGTGACATGGTATAGTACAGTGACACTTGTTTACCAAATAAAAGGTATAATAATGACAGAATTGTGTGTACTTATACAACACTTTAGGTACACACGTCAAATGCATGCCGAGAATGCCCATGTATAAAGGCTCTTCTAATTTGTTCATTAGGCTACTTATACAAAAGTGGATGATTAGTTATTTCCATTTATATAAAGCAAAGACAAGTATTGATATTTTGCCATGTAATACTGAAAGAAGAGGGGGCTTTGCAAGCATCACAATATTGTGATGGCTTCACTAATATGATTTAATTTTTGGCTCAGTGTCTTAAACTGGCCATATGCAAGTTGATAAATGCTGCCGACTTGACCACGCCAGACCAAACTGGCAGTCTATGGGTCCCACTGATCAGCCTGCCAATCTAATACCTGTCTAAAAATTGGCTAGCTATCTGTGAGACAGGTTTGAATATCCCATCAGGTGAGTAATGCATAAGAAATTTCACAAGGTCCTTACCAAACTGATACGATTGGATTGGAGTGGATAGCCAGATCTGGCAGGGATCTGCTTGTAAAACTGAAAGATCTAAGTAGTGGGACAAATGTGGCTGACTTGATCTTTTGGCCCCTGGGCCATAACAGGGCCCTGTGTCTGAAAATGAATGAATTAGTATCTGAATATGTTGATAGATTATTAAAACCTACCAATGAGTTGGTACCTGCTGAGGGGTATTTAAAACCTACCCTTTTGAACATGTAGCGGAACTCTTTAATTGGTACTAGCCAATTGTTATTTTAAAACCCACCCTCTTGTACATGTAGCAGGACTCTTGAGTTGTTAATCTCTGACTGTTTTTTGAAACTTTTGTATATATAACAGGACATTTGAGCTGGTACTCACCAATGGGTATTCAAAATCTACCCTCTTGTACCAGGACCCATGAGGAAGAATGGCTGTGAAACACTTTTATGGAATTAAGGATGGCTTATATGTATTTTAATATGGTCTTAGGTAATGGTACACAAGAGGGGATTTATGAATGAAAAGCACAGGGGGCACTTTCTGCTGCACTGGCTTCAAGTCAACATGAAACGGCTAATTTAAGTAACAGGCAATTTTTTTGTCAAGGTTCAAAATGGGACCTATTGCCCTCTGTGGAGCCAGACATAAAGGCAAGTGGCTAGCTCTAGCTGCTTGGAGTTTTTTGGCTATTCTAGCCAGTGAAATGTATGCATGCCTTGTAACCTTTGGACTTTCAAGAAACACTATCCAGTGCAGTTGTAATTTACTTCCTTAGTCAGCACCCAAATGGATGGAAACTGCTGGAATGTTAGTAGAGGTTATCTATAAAAGAATAGAGATGCAGACCAAGTTTGATACAGAGCTGACTAAATTGTAAGCTCTACAGGTCAGGGACCTCCTTTCTCATGTCTCTTTAACACTTAGCATGAAATCTTGAACGTAACTATCACGTTTTTATTTATATTTTATTGCCCTATTGACCCTGGTGTGTTCTATTACTGTAGTGTCCTACTATACGGAACTGTGTGCACAATAAGTGCTATACTGTATAATTCAAAATATACCTATTGACATACTTTGCCATGTTTTAGAGCAGGTGTGTATTATTTATTAATATTTTAATCGCAAAACACATATCCAAGTGTCACTAACTGTATGTTTACGAAAAAAGAGGCCTCAAAATTGTAACCAGGGCAAGAGTGAGAAAAAAACTGGTCTAATGCTAGTACCACTGGGGATGATCTTTGGGCCTGTTATAAACACAGGGCCAGAATCAGGCGATCCACTGGTCTCCACACACAAGGTTTGTGTGAAAATGCCAGCGTTAAAGGCCAAGTCAACCCCAAAATAAAAATGTACCTAATAAAAGAAAACTTAATTCTAACCAACTTTCCAAAATACAATTATTAAAAAATATTCAGTGCTTTTCAAGTTACAGTGTTTGTAAAAACAATTGCAATTGAAAGCAGCATTTGCTTAACTCCTTGTTTTTACTTGTAATAATGTTGCAAAAGTTTTAGGTTCCCAGACAGGTCTGTTAAGCGCCTGCCTTGTCTTACTTTGTATCAATCAGTCTCAACCACCAGAACAGAGAATAGAAAGGGACTGACAAACACTGCTTTCCATAGCAATACATACATAGCAATATAAATAACTTTTAACCATAGAAAAATGTCATGAATGTATATTGCAAAGTTGCTTAGAATTACTTTACTTTCATTAGGCAATTGAGGCTTGATCTGACGGAACTCTTAAACCTCCCCCAATCGACATCTGCCTAACTTTCGGGCAGATATCGATCGGGGAAACCCTTCTGAGGGCCCCATACACTGCCCAACAAGCTACCGACTTAATCTGTCAGCAGTTTATATCTGCTTGTGTATGGGGACCTTTAAAAACCATAGAAAAAAGTAATGAATGTATATTGCAAAGTTGCTTAGAATTACGTTTTTTTTTTATTCTGCAAAAAAATTTTTTGGGGTTGATATTCCCTTTAACCTCCTGTGGCCCTAGCCTAAAGGTGGCCATAAACAGACAGATATAAGATGTTAATTTGGCCCCTTCATACAGAACAGGCAGTTTATATGATGTGTTTAAAGGAGAAGGAAAGCTCCAAGACAGTTTATTGCCAACAGATTAGCCACAATAGTGCAAGCTAGAACGCTATATTTAGTCTGCAGAATGCTTTACCATACCCGAGTAAACAGCTCTAGACACTGTCTCTGTTTGTTTAGGATATCAGCTCCCATATAAGCTTGGTGTGACATCACTTCCTGCCTGAGTCTCTCCCTGCTCACTCATAGCCCTGGGCTCAGATTACAGCAGGGATGGGAGGAGGGAGGGGGAGAGGAGCAAGCTGAGCATGCTCAAACCCTGCCCTGGAGGTTTATGCTGAAAACAGGAAGTCTGATACAGAAGCCCATGTGTAAACAATAGAAGGAAAGAAATGTGGTGTTTCTTTTGACAGAGGTCTCAGAGTAGCATTACTTTGAGGGTTTACTGGTGTATTTATATAGACCTTTCTGATAAAGCTTACTTAATTTTAGCCTTTCCTTCTCCTTTAAGGGATCTACCGATTGATATCTGCTCGTAATTCGTCTAAGATTGAAAAAACTGTTGGACAAAGAGTGCATCAGTGCCAATGGAAGATCTGAGTTGGCCCCCTCAAACAGAACGGATCTAACTGTGTACGGCCACCTCTTTTACTCTTTTCACTATTAATACGATTGACATCAAGCTTTACTTTTATAATTACAGCTGGTAAAACAAGCCTATGAGAAAGTTAGCAACCCTTTTCTGCTAGCATGTTTGTGGGTTAATTTACAATAGTGTGCAGAATGATGTTTTGGAAACAAGAGCTACAGACTCATGGTGAATGGAAAGGTGTGACATTCTTCAGTGTTTGTACAACAGCCACTACTTTGCTGGGTGCTAGGATTTGGCCTCATACCTTAGAAACCTGGTGCATGGTTTTGTTGGATCAACTTGCATTTCTGCTTTGTACCTCTTTCCTAAGGTGTGAGGCCAAATCTACGTCTCATACTGGGACTCCAGTGTAAAAAATAACCCTCTGTGTTGTTATGCTTGAGAAAAAGTACCAACTTGTATACTGTCACATGAACGTAATTCCACTGCAACCTCTCAGAGATAACAGCAATTTGCCCGAATTTTACAGATATCAGTACCACTCTTCTGAAAGATTATAAATCCATACTGAAGGCTCAACTCCAAATAGACAGTATTTCAATGTTATTAACACAACAGTGTTTATTTTCGTACTTGCAAATGTATGTTTATTCATATAAGAGATATCTGCCATGTTGTTTGCTTTGCAGAGCATTTGCACAATTTAATTCACAGGCCCTAAAGAAACAGAACCCACCCAGTGGCCAATTTGGATAATACTTGGTACTCTGCAAAAATATTTAAGAAATCATTTACAAACTTATCCGTGAGTGTGATCACACTTAAGATAGAAGCAAATGTGACTACTGCTAACCCACTTCCCAGACTCCAACCTTCCACAATTCAAGACCAACTAAACTTCCACTAAAACAAAAATGTATATATATATATATATATATATATATATATATATATATATGCTTTTGGCGTACCAGATTAAGAGGTATGTCTTCATATGGGTAATAGGAATTATATGCGTATAAACAAATTGAACGTATTAGACCAATTAATATAGAAGATTCCTCCCATTAAGACTGTTAAGCTGGCCATAGATGCAAAGATCCGATCGTACGAATCATCGTACGATCGGACTTTCCCATCTCCCGACCCGCCACTAACCATTCAGATCAAAGTCTTACCAGTCAGATGTTCTGCCCCTGACAGCAATCGTACGATATCTATGTCCAACCAAAGCCAGTGACAGTGTCCCACTGAAAATCGTACGATCGGCAATACACGCAGAGATATTATCGGCAGCCGACAGAAATTTTCTAACCTGTCCGATCGACCAAACGACCAATCTCCACCGGACGAAAAATGTCGGGACTCTCCTCACACGGTTCGAAAATCGTACGAATCCTCGATTCGTACGATCAGATCTTTGCGTCTATGGCCAGCTTAAGCCTTTCCAGACATGGCCGTTTGTACTATGTTTAGACATCTCTGTATGTATATGTGTTTATTTATTCTATTCTACCTTTTTTTGAACTGCATCACACTCTGGACGGTGGTTTGTACATTTACAAAAAAATCTGTATAACGATAATAACAGTATCTGTTCATGTGATGTTCAGGGTTTAGGACAGTACATGCCAAACTGGTTTGATATTGTAACAGTAGCGTGAGCTGATTTCATTTGAATTCCAGATTGGCTAGGAGGGGCTGGAGTTGTAGAATAATCTTTTTATAGCAGAACAGTTAAACTGAAAGCGCTGGTTTGTAAGATTTTAGCTGTGGCTGTCCTTGTGAAAAGTAGGATTGGTTTGTGTAATCTCTGGGTTGCACATTCCAAGGAGTTTGTTGATAAAGACCTGACAAAGTATATTCTAATGGGGTTCTAATTAGCAGAGGTTCAGTGGAAAATAATTAAATAGCCTGCCATACACATTTTGTAAATCTTGAAAGGAGAACTAAATGCTAAAAATAAATATGGCTAGAAAGTGCATATTTTATATACTCAACCTACTGCGCCAGCCTAAAGATCAGTATCTCTATAGAAGTAATGGTCCAGGCCTTCGAATTTGTTCACAGGAGCTTACCATCTTTGATATGAGTTGGTTGGTTAGGAGTGTCAATAACACTGCACATGCTCAGTGTGCTGTGACAGCTTAGCTTAGGGGTAGTCACAAATTATCAAGCAGAAAATGAGAATTGTCTGACATAGGGCTGATTATTACAGAATCTGAAGCAATTTCTAATCAGCCTTATATTGTAGCACATATATATATATATATATATATATATATATATATATATATATATATATATATATATATATATATGGGCAGATTTACTAAGCCTCGGGTGAATATTCGAATTTCAAAAAGTTCGAATTTTAAAGTAAATTTTTGGATACTTCGACCATCGAATAGGCTACTTCGACCATCGAATTGGACTTCGACTCGAACGATTCAAATAAAAAATCGATCGACTATTTGACCATTCGATAGTCAAAGTACTGTCTCTTTAAAAATCCTTCGAATTCAATACTTTGCCAAGTTAAACCTACCGAATTGCATTTTAAGCCTATGGGGACCTTCTACCAGCATTTTTTAAGGTTTTGGCAACGAATAAAAATCCTTAGATCGATCTATGAAAATCGTTCGAATCGTTCGATCGAATGATTTTTAATCGATCGATCGAATGCTTATTTTAGCGCTAAATCCTTTGAATTCGATATTCGAAGGATTTCAATTCGATGGTCGAATTCAAGGGTTTTAACCCCTCGAAATTCGATCCTTGATAAATACCCCCCATACTGTATATACAGTATACTGTGAGTCAGTCCCTAAGCTCAGGTAAATGACAGCAGCACAGAGTATGTGCTGTGAATCATCAGACTAAAAGATTGGACGCTGCTAGGGGTATACTGGGGAATATATATTTACACTTCAATTGTTTATAGATAACGAACGGTTGAATTTAATAGCAAATATGAACAGCCTTTGGGTTTTGCATTTAATATATCAATGTAAAAATCGCTCTAATTCTTATATATACAGAAGGCTCATAAAGAAACTCTTTCATATGTTCTTCATTTCCCAAGTTGTTGCTTTGGCTTTCTATGTGCCGGTTCATTTTTTCACTCTGCTGAGCACTGGCACATTATGACGTCTGTGTAATGTACTGGTGTCTACTGAAGTAATGCAGGAAGCACAGTGACATGGTCCAGGTGACAGTTCTGGAGCAGAGATGGCTTTATTCTCTTGGATATGAGTCTCGACATTGTCCGTGGATCACAGTACTTTACTGTTGAACGTCCGCAGTCATGTCCTCGCCCCGTGAAGAATATTAGCTTTTATTTATTATATTCCACTCTGTACTGAAATGGAATATAAATTATAATTTTATTTATTTTTATATTGTAAAAATATCCCCTTGTACCAATTTAATGGTTGCACATACTTCAGTGTATGGGCTTCATGGCATGACACACTTGGTGCAGGGGAGCCCTGTACTTTGAATTTGCATGGTACAGGTAGGATTGCCACCCGGCCAGTATTTTATTGGCCTAGGTGGTAAAATACCTGTCAAGGTCGGAGCTGGTCATCCCGGCCCTCTGACATCACTCTCCGCCCATTTGTTGTTGCCTCTCTGCTGGCAATGCTAGGTACAGGACATTGCGCCTACAGGCATGCCATTTTACAATAGCAAATTAAATACATGACTGTTGGGTATATTTATCAAAGAGTGCAGTTAGAGATCACACAGTCCGCTAGAGTGAAGAATCCCATAGAAATGAATGGAGAGAGGCAGTATTTCACGTCAGCAGACTGTGGCAATCTCTAACTTCACTCTTAGATAAATATACCCCCGTGTCTTTTCGCACGCGACCACGTCTCGTTGTACTTATTGACGCGGACGCGCAATCGTCTGACGCGCAATTGTCTGACGCGAAATCTTGGCACGAAATGACCATTATAAAAGGCCCAGTTGGGCTGCTAGACATTGCCCGTGATAGGATTTGATTCCTAGTGGTTTCCTGAGCCTTGTGCTAGTTCCTGTTTGTCTGAAATCTGTTCTGATCTCCTGTGTTTGACCTGGCCTGGCATTTGACTTCTCTGACCTCTGAAAACCTGACCCTTGCCTGAAACCGACTTTGATTCCGCTTGTCCCTCCTAATTGACTTCCTGGTTTGACTCCTGCCTGTTGTTTGATTCCGATTCTGCCTCTATCCCATCTGATTGATTACCCGGTTTGACCCTAGCCTGCCTGACAATCCTTGCTATCTACCTGCTTCGATTCTGCCTTTCTGACCACTAATTTGCCTATTCCTGCTTGTACCGTGACCTTTGGCCTTAAAGACGCTATCTACAGTGGTGCCCCTCTGCCTATCCAGAACCCTCATCTTGCACCTCTCATTTAAGTCCAGGTGGCATCCAAGTAAGCCGAGGGCTCCTCCCGAGGCCCAAAGGCGGTCACACTACTGGTGAAGCACGAGCCGAGACCAGGGTGCTTGGTGTTTGTTCTGGTGTTGGGTGCCGACCGTGACAATCTCATTTTGCAGGAGCAGATGTGCAAAATGACACTGGAATTCTGGGAGAGAATGTCGCACAATATAAAAAAACATGGCAACTTATGTTAATTTGTGGTACTTTGCACTTGTTTAGTTAATGAACTTCTAAATCACTTTCTATAACATTTAATAACTTCAATATAACTCTATTGCCCATTATAAAAACTTTCACAAACTCTTCCTGTTGTGCCCTGCCAACTGTCACTGGATTTGTTATGTACAGTAAAATCAAAAGGAAAAGTTAAGCTTTTGTCACCAGTAAAGCGAGCACTGGCTTTGCCAACATGTCTAGCCATGTAGTATTAACGGTAACAGAACTGGACAATAAACATATTAATGACGTGGGGAGGGTTGATCTCCCTGGCTTTGGGCTCTCTACTTTTTTCATCCGCTGAATTCATTACTGTTCTAGGCATTGCTGGCTTCATTTACCAGGGAGGGAATTCACTACCTCTGTTGGAAAGCTGGCTTATGAATTATCATCCATTCGTTTAATTAGCATTCATTTTTCCATGCATCCAATTCAAGCAGCACTGCCACCTGGCTGGATTTGCACCAGAAACATATAGGATGCCAATTTTATTGATAGGGAAAAAAATGAAAAATATAGGAAGGCCGCTAAAGACTAGAGGATGGGGCCAATTCTTCAAAATAATTCTTATTGCAGTCCAACTCACACCTAAGGCGTGATGGTTTTGAATGATTTCAGGAAAAAATATTTACAAAACTATGATAGGTTCTGTATCTTATTCATATAGCATGTGTATCTGTATTATTTTCATAAATCCAATTAGTCATTAGATCATGGCAGATCCTTCTACCAATGTACAATAAGTATTTTCCCCCTTTGGTTACATTCAGCGCCCCCAGCACCCACACTTAAACATCAACTGGAGAAAAACAAACTCATAGCTGGCAGCTTGAAATCATTTTAGTGAAATATCTAAGGTTTTATGGAAAAGATTTATCCAAAAACGTGTTGAGGCAAGTCATGCTTTGGTTTACAGAAAAGGTTTTAATTACTATGGTTACCTGCACTTCCATGTTCTTGTTTTCTAATACAAAAAAGGAATATCTTTGGGTGGGATTGTTAAACTCCTGTTGCCCTTAAGGTGCAGCATACTTTTCTGATCTGAAGTAGAATGGTAGTGAGAGGGCGGTTTGCAACTTGTCTGCATTACAAATGCGTAGCCCATTTAGATTATTAGATCACTAAATATATCTGTAAAAGTTGTATATTTGATAGTATTAGGTTTGCTGTTGTCATGCTAAGGGGGTTATTTATCAAAATCCGAATTTATCTCATTATTTTCTGAAATATAATCTGACCAAATCCGCGCTGGTTATTTCCCCTTTTTTATCAATACATTCTCCTGAAAAATTCCAGTTTGCTGAAAAAACTCGATAAAATAGTGGAAAAAATCATTAAAGAAAAAAACACAAAAATTTTGTATTTTATAAGAAAAAAACTTAAATTGTTTTGCGTTTGCGTTCGGACTTTAATAAATAACCCCCTAAATATAATATTTTGTTATGCAAACCCTTTAAATCTTGAATTAATAGAAAAGGCCTCATTCACTGCTGAGTAAAGATCATAGGCTTGCAAGGGTGCTGGTGAAAACCTTTATTATACTTCTATTGCAATAGAGATGTTGCTCAATTAAAGTTTTTCTGCTTTTAGCTTATTTTTCTGGTGACCTTTGTGGTTTTTAAGTGCCCGAATCCCCTTTTTTTTGGTCAATATGTTGAGAAGTTTGTCTAAGGTGGCAGTGGACTGCAGGTTAGCACAGATGGCAAAAATTTGCTCCGGGTAACTTTAAGAGCTGAAACTCTAATATTTAGGGTACTGATACTGACACAGCCTGAGAGCATGCACACAGAGTGCATCTCGGCAAGAAGATGCATACTTTCACATTTTTGGGCCAAAAAAACAGTGCATGTGCTCAAAGGCTGTGCTCTTGTAAGAAGGGGTGGATGGGAGTGCGTTGACTTTTCTATGCATTGTCTGACCAGCCCTGTGTGCTATTGGCCTTAAAATAGAAATGCAAATCTTCTAGTTGCATTCTCTACACTAGTGATGCGTCCCCATTACACTAGTGATGCGTCCCCATCTTCACCCCTGTCTGAGAGTGAGGGGGGCAGAATCGGGAAGTTCACTGGGGGCAGACTTGAGAGTCTATTGCAGCTTTGTGTAGTAATTCAGATAAACAGAAAAGGTAACATTATTTGGAACTCTGTGGACACTTGCCACGGGATGAGAGGGCAATTTAGTGCATTTATAGTATAAAAAAAGGGTTTAAAGGGGAGAGGAATGCCTTTTCCTGTTTTTCCGTGCACTTCAAATGTTTTACCCACAGCAATTGCCATTCATGTCAATGAAAAGGTATTTTGGGGGAGAGATGATGAAACACCCCATGTGCCATTGTCCCACAGCAAGCAACGCATCAATATGGAACTTCATAACTGAACTTGGTGTTAAACGATATACTTTCTGTGCTGGTTCTTCAGTCATACCTTGCCTCTTAACCATATTGCTTAGTGGGTATAATGCTAAATGATCCGTATTAAATGCATAAAGAAAGCAAAAAGAAGACACACCTGGAAAGGAGTTAATTCTCTTTTTCTAACCAAAATCACAGGAGTCAGTGCGGGAATACAGGTTCTAAATTTGCCCAAAGCATTGGACCTCCTGCTGCAGTAATTATGCTTGCCTGTTAATCAAAGAAAATATGTCTTTCAAGTTTTTCTTATGGCCATTATGAGGTCAGGTTGGTCATTATCAGCCACACAATGAACACCATTTCTCTCAAGGATAAAAAGAACTGCTGCAGGTCGAAGGTTTAACATGTGCCCTAATTGGATCCAGATTTATTAGCAGAGATGCTGTGAGGGTTCTGTGTGTCTCTCACCAGGACGGATATTTCTGCTTTCACTCAATCTGACAGGCCTGTGTCTTAGCCTGCACTGTGAGATTCATTAAAGGATTATTAAAGGATCAAACAAATTCTGTACCATAATTTGCTCTTTCGAAGGACATAGAGGTTCCAGATGATGTCACATAAAAACTCAATAGCTAGAAACAGGTTTGGCCAACCAAGCAGTGATGTGCTTTTCCCTGGGTAAATGCATGAGAACATCGGGTCCACATCAAGAGACTAAAAGGACTCGAAAGGTCGCTAGTGAGAGACTTTCAGTGAGGTTGCTTGGGGTTTTTCATTTTTAAAACCGCGTAATGAAGTAAATGAAGCCCTGCTAAAATTAATGCAATATAGCAATTCCCACTGGGCGTTTGCTAGCCAACATCTGCCATTTGCGTTTTTCAGCAGAAAGGCCAATACACCCAGGCAACGCCATAATATTGAACTCTATGGGATCCGCAAGTTTGGAAACACACAGCTGAAATATGGCAGCCAAACTTTGTAAGATGGATTGCACATATCTAAGTATTTGTTATATGCTGATGACGTAATTACATTGCGTATTGACTATCAGTCCAGCTACATTTTGCATGTAAATTGCTTTTCCACTTGGCTTATTTTCCACAAAAGTTTACTACAATTCTTCCGAACGGGAACGAGACAAACCAGAAATGCATGTTGGGAAAAGAAAACTACAGGCTGAAAAACACACATTATCATGCGTGTGTGGTTTTGATTTACGCTCGACCACAAAAGTTAAAAATGTAGAAATGCCCCGTGTGATCTAAAACACAAAAAACACAAGTCGACCAACCCTATGTCTTGTGGGTGTTAATGATCCAGTCCTGTTTTTTTTAGACTTGAATTTAAATGCTAACATTAAATAAAGTCTCAATAATGCTTGAAGTTGATCATTATCTCTCTCATGACATTGGACATCTACGTAGAAAGCTGAGTTGAGCTGGAAGGAAGCAGCTGCTTCTCACCTAAAATTGTAGACACTGTTGCATATACAGGTATGAGATCCCCTATCCAGAAGCCTGTTATCCCCACATAAATTAAGACCAACTCCCATAGACTCCATATTAAACAAATAATTCCGTTTTTAAAAATTATTTTCTTTGTAATAATATAAAACTTTACCTTGTACTTGATCCCAAGTAAGATATAATGAATCTCTATTGGAGGACAGGCAATTCTGTTGGGTTTATTTAATGTTTACAATGTTTAGCAGACTTAGGGGGTTATTTACTAAACTCAAATTTTTCTGTTTTTTTTTTTAAGCAAAAATTTTAATTTTTTATGGAAAAAAAAGATTATAGAATACAGATTTTAGAATACTGCCTGTCAAGGTCCTGTATAAGTCAAGAGGAAAGGATCCTATCCGAATTGGAAGTTATTGTGGTCTGCTCTGGGTTTAGGCCAAAAAGCCAACCATTTCGGAGTTTTCAGGCAAAAGCTTGATTATGGAAAAAAGCCAGAAAAATTTGTATGATTTGGTTTTTCGATCGATTTTATCAAGTTTTTTTATGATCCAATTAAAGGAGAACTAGACTCAAATTTTTCATGGAAAAATTTTAGTACACCGCCTATAAAGGTCCCGTATAAGTCAAGAGGAGAGGATCCTATGCCAATTGGAAGTTATCGTGGTCTGCTCTGGGTTTAGGCCAAAAATCCAACCATTTCAGGGTTTTCAGGCAAAAGCACAATAAAACCGAGTGATTATGGGAAAAAAAACAGTTTTCAGGCAAAAGCTTGATTATGGAAAAAAGCCAGAAAAATTTGTATGATTTGGGTTTTCGATCGATTTTATCAAGTTTTTTCATGATCCAATTAAAGGAGAACTAAACCCCCTGTACCAAAAGCCCCCCTAAACTGCCTGCTATTGCAGGGAGGGTTAGGTACGGGGGATTTAGTTCTCTTTTAAATTGCGTTAATTTAATAATAAATAAGCCAAATCAAGCATGGGAGTTTGGTCAAGCTTTTTTTTCATTATAAATATGAGATACAATTGGATTTTAGTAAATGTAAGTATGGAGATAGAAATTACAGAAAGACACAGTATCTGGCACCTCAACCCACCAACTCAGCAGCTCTAAGAAGAAAGACAGAGATAAAATAGGGTGTGGGGGGAGTAGGTTGTGGTGCCACTTTTAGGGAGGATCATATAAATTGATGTGAAGATCAAAGTAGTTGGGCATTTGCCAGTACATGTATTATGCTTGCTGATGTGCAGTTGATAATGACGTGAGTAAGCAGATTGAACTATACAGTGTGATTTTGGGCATTTGGCCCCTTTATGGTTTGCAGGGAGGCAACAGAATGTTTAGCATTGCCCCATTGATTGCAAGAGCAGCTGTCAGTAATTGTGGGTGCTCTTACCAGTTAGACAATTCCCTATCCTATTAAACCTAGGTTAGCGATTATGCCTACAATAACTTGCTTGTAAAGTCTGCAAACCAGAATGTTTTATTATGGCAACAAAATAGCATTGTATACAATTTCCTAGAAGTCTCCAGTTCTGCACATAAAGTGTGAGACCCTTTTAGTCCAGTTTTGGTATTTCCAATGACGTTTAGGCTACATTTAAAAACCAGTTCTGCAATATGATTCTCGGAACTTGAAAAACAGGCTACATTGGAAAATATAACTCTCACTCGGCCTAGAGCAGGTGCATTGGGACTTGTAAACAATTGAGGTCAGACACCCTTTTCATGGTGTTGATCTGCCACTGACTAAATTGAATGTTTCTGGGACAGAGAGTAGGACACAGGTACTCTGCTGCCTCTTTGTAAAGGAAAGTGCGAGCTCCCTGACTGTAATTGCAGATAAATAACACTGTTCCTTTCAGAACATAATATTGATCCAGCTTGAGAACATTGAGTCTGCTCTAGATAATGTCATGTACAGCAGCGGGGCAATAGCTGCAAACAGAAGGGCATACTTTAGTTCTGACAGTATATCACCTGGAAACCAGTAGCTACTTGTTGCACTTACAGTGAATTCAAACTTCAAGGGAAGTGTCTGTTTAAGGAGTGCAGGATACAACCCTGTTGCTTTAATCCCTATTATTGATTTTTCTTTTTCTTTTTTGCTCTTTGTTCTTTTTAGCCTTTGTGTTGTAGTCTGGTGTGTGGCCCTATGGAAATACACAAGTGAATTACGATATAAAACGTTATACAAGTGTAGCATCTATTATCTGGAAACCCATTAACCAGAAGTTCCAAAATATGGGAATGCCATTGTGGCCCAGACAAGCAATGTGTACTATGGCAAATGCCAAAGGGACTGTTATAAACCTGCCACAGACCAGAGCTTTATATTGGATCTGTGAAGGGCTGTTTGTTCTTTATTTCAAACGCCAGAGCCTATTTTCAATCTCAAATCAGGCATGATGCCATTTCCCAAAGAGTCCTGTTTAAGCAAACAAGTCTTAATTAGTTTTTTTAAACTATTTCCGTTTTCTCTGTAATAATAAAACAGTACTTGATGGTAAATAAGCTTCTTAAATTTAAGTCATACCTCCCAACTGTCCCGTTTTCAGAGGGACAGTCCCTCTTTTGACAGCTCGTTTGTACTGGAATAGTCACGATTTTCTCTGCACTGAACAGCCAGAAAAATAAACAATGTTTCTAACTTAATTGGCTTTTGGCAGAGAGCCCAGAACAGCCACAGCTGCAAAATAAGATACTTTTGTAACAATTTTGAGATAAGCCAATAAGTAATAGGTCTCTTGGGAGAAGTTAGACTCACAGCTTAAAGGGCAATTCACCTTCATTAGCAAAACTGTAATAACTGAAAAACACCCACAGAAATATGTTCAAACGTTCATAACCTGCCAAATTTTGTAAAATGAACATGGTAATTAGTGGATGTGGCCAAAAAAATTTGCTGCACTGCCCACAGCAACTTTTTGACCCTCTTTTTATTTCCAAAATTGTGGCAGGTATGTCTAAGTTGCTGGCCAAACAATCCTATTGGAGTTTATTTATTTTAAGTTTAAATAGCAGACTTAAATGGGTGGCTCACCATAATTAAGTATGTTATAGAATGACTAATTCTAAGCAATTTTTCAGTTGGCCTTCATTTTTTCTTTTTTATAGTTTCTTTAATTATTTGCCTTCTTTTTCTGACTCATTCCAGCTTTCAAGTGGGGATCACTGACCCCATCTAAAAGAAATGCTCTGTAAGGTTACAATTTTATTTTTATTGCTACTTTTTATTAATCATCTTTCCATTCAGGCCTCTCTGATTCATATTCCAGTCTCTTATTCAAATCAATGCATGGTTGCTAGTGTAAATTGGACCCTAGCAACAAGACTGCTGAAATTGCACTGGAGAGCTGCTGTATAAAAAGCTAAATAACTCAAAAACCACCAATAATATAACATGAAAGCCAATTGCAGATTGTTTTAGATTATCATTCTCTGAATCATACTAAAAGTTAACTTAATGGTTGTTTTAGATTATCATTCTCTGAATCATACTAAAAGTTAACTTAATGGTGAACAACTCCTCTAAAGAGATACTGACATCAGAAAATAACCTTTTTTTATTATCTGTCATAACATTGTCTTGAATGCTATTTATAATTTAGCCATAAACGTATTTGCTAGATGCTTTTACATTACCTTTCTTACTACCGTCTATGAGGGGGCTGCCATATTTGTGCAGCAGTAGTCCGTTACCAATAGAAACTCCAACTGAAGGGTTAAGATGGGACAGTCACTTCAAGTGACAATTACTTACAAAAGTAGAACTATGAGCGAAAAATTATCAACATGACCTATAACTTCTGATGTAGATTAATATCTTGAAAAGAACATCACTTTAAGGTATAGTGATCCAAACTGTGGCAAGATACCTTATCCAGAAAACACTAGGTCCTGAATTTGCAATATGGAGACCCTACTTTGAGCCAACATACAGTTACAGTTGTACATGACTTTGACAGTGTTTGGAAATATCCTCATACATCATACTCTTCTGCTTATTTTTCCATCCTTACTCAGAATAATACATTGTACATCATGTCAGTATTCTCCAATGCTCTGAAGGCTGCAGTAGAATCTCAATTGGGCTGCCTCCTTTCCTTAGGTTTATTAATCTGTTTTTTATAGATTGGCAGAATGCACTGCAACATATCTTTGCTTCTCAGGTCACTAATCCAATAAAGCAGCAATGTCACTAGTGATTTGACTCCTAGTTCTTAACCCTTTATCCTCTTCCATAGTCTCTATGGCTCGTTCTTCTGTGTTACCATGGTGAGAAGCAAGTAGTCCCTGCTGTGCGTGTGATGATTCTCTAGCACAAGGTTGGATATGGAGGTTAGTGTGCAGTTAGAAGGGGAACTGATATTTCTTTTCTTAAGGGACAACTTGAAACAAGCAATTGATGGCTTTCTACAAAACAATGGCAGGAAAGGACTAGAACAAATATAATTCCAATACCTGTTCCTTAATAACTAACATCTCTTGATTTTTCCTTCATTTTCTTGAATATGTTTTTAAAAATGTTCTCATTAGTTGATATTAGAGATCCAATTTTTATGCAGCTACTAGTATCTGTAAGGGCTGAACTCCACTGCACACTTACATCTGACACAACGCCATGCAGCGTGTCGGATGTGCAGAAGAGAATGGAACTTAATGTAAAATCGTGGGTACAAACTACATGTATCCAACTGTCGGTTGGTTGCAGCACGCAGTGTTTTCATCCGACAGTAGGATACATCTAGTTTGTACCTGAGATTTTACATTAAGTTCCATTCTATTCTGCACATCCGACAGGTCGCATCCATGTCATCGCATGGCGATGTGTCGGATTTAAGAGCGCCGTGGAGTTCAGCCCTAAGAGGCATATTTGTTTCAAGAAAATAACATCATATTGCATTCAACTGCATATTTGAGTTATGTGAACTCACATTTTTGAGGTTTATCAAAAAACGAATACAAAAATACTTAAAGTTTAACCCAATTTTTAATAATTCTGCCTGTAAGTGTTTGATTAAAGCATTTTGACCAAATGGTCCAGTATCAGTCTATGGTGGAATTTCTAATCAACAAAAAAGGACAGAACATTTTATAGATTTCTCCTTACTTATTTTGCACAATAACAACCCAAATACCTACATTGTGTAAAGGTGGGCCTAAATCCCAGGGCCCAACCATGCTGTTTCGTCATAGGTGAATCAGTTGAGCTTAATGAGCTACAACCCAAGGCAAGTTAAGGCTCAACTATATCATGTTCATCATTGCATTCCAGCCCACATATTTATTTTCAGAGCAGTAATCCTACTGATTGCTAAGCATTTGATTGTTGGATAACGTCTATTTCCAGCCAGTTTAAAGAATGCTTTCTGTGGCTTTGCTGTTCATTGCAAATGAAAGAAAATAACTACCATCATCATTATTGCAGCAAACAATCAGGAGAGACATGTGAAAGTAGTTACGGGGGCCCATGATAAATAGGGTTTCATTAGGTTCAGTGAACTGTGTCCCCGGTTAACTTACCCAGTAGAAAACAAAGATAAAAAATTGGCACTGACATCACTTCTAATTTGTCTTTAGTTATGGAGAAAAAAAAATAGTTTCCAGTTGAAACAAATGAGTCCATGGCAGCTATTGTCTGCATAGCCCACAGGAGCATGGATGTAGTCTACCAGTCTTTTCTGGAAGGGATCCAATCAGGTAAAACCTCACTAGCCCCTTGTCAGAAATACTGTAGGTGTGGTTACTTTGACCGGGAACAGTTGGGACCCGCAGAGGCTGAAATAGCAATTTTCTTCTTTTTCTTATTGGAACAGTTTCTTAGCCTTTATCCCAGTGGCTAGGGTGCCTTCTCATGGAAACCATTTTGAGCTTAGGGCAGGCAAAGCCCTAGTGACAGGAGGAGGCCTATTTATCAAAGGTCAGGTTTTAGTGGTTTTAGTGGTTAAAGAGGTTTTTGAAACCACAACTAAACTCTGAATGTAATGTAATTTATTACAGATCTGATTAAAAAAAAGAACAAATCGAAAATACAGCTGAACAATGTGCTAAAAAATATGAATACCTCAAAAACCTCAAAAAATTTGAGATTTTCGGACAAGTCCGAATTGATTTAAAGCGGTCCAGTAGGATCAGCGCAGTTCCCATTGACTTCTATAATACCTTGACAACTTTTACCTGCCAAAGTTTTGTAAAGGTATGGGACCTGTTATCCAGAATGCTCGGGACCTGGGGTATTCCAGATAATGGATCTTTCTGTAATTCAGATATTCATACCTTAAGTCTAGAGTACCATGTAAACATTAAATAAACCCAATAGGCTGGTTTTCCTTCCAATAAGGATTAATTATATTTTCGTATAGATCAAGTACAAGTTACTGTTTTATTATTACAAAAGCAAATCATTTTAAACAAATTTGGCTTATTTGGATAAAATGGAGTCTAAGGGAAATGGTCTTTCCATAATTCGGTCAACAGGTTTCCGTATAACTGGTCCCATAACTGTATTTTTACTTGTGGTTTTTACACTTAATAAATCTCAAATTTTTACAGCTTTTTAAAAAAAAATAGAAAACCACAAATTTTTAGAGATTCATGGAGAAAAATCTAAATTTGATTGTAATTAATAGGCCCCTAAGTGTGTTTTTTTTTGAGTTCCAGATACAACGTTTTATACTATAGTCTTTTGAATGAGTGTCAAGTGCAAGAAAATGCAGCAAGTTGCTTCTAAAAAAAATGCATTAAATTCAATTGCAATAAAGTGCAACTCTGAAAACGTATGAGGACAACCAGGCAGAATACATTTCAGTGCACTCAAACCTGTGCGTCAAACGCATAAAAAAATACCAGTGTGTAGGAACTCTAAACTTTGATCTGGCTACCGCAAACACATGCGTTCATGTTTATTTTTCCAGTTCTTGTATCCATTTTTTTTCCCTGCAATATATACACAAATATTATATCAGAAATATGTAATTAAAACTCATACATGGAAAGGGAACATTAGTTCCAGTAGACTCCACTTTAAGCCGGAATTTTTAAAAACGAAAGCTCCTTGGTTGCTATGGTTACAGTCACCTTGTGAACAATTGCAGACTTTTTACTAATACGTTTGTCGGAGGGGTGGCACATTTTCTAAGCAAACGGTGGGGTCCAAAAGGAAAGAGAACTTCCTATGGTTGCTACACAGCTTTTATCCCAATATCTTTGTTTATGCTGGGGTAAAAGACCTTCAGAATATATATTTGTGCTCATAGATTTAGTTGAAAGGGAGGAGGGGGGACTCTAAAATGCAAGTTGTTTACATAAAAAAGACTTTTTAAAATTATCAGCACAAGAATTGAATACAACAGTGTGACACCCTATATGCTCATTTTCACCAGGAAGGGAAAGGGAAGCAATTAAATGCTGTTAAGCAGCAGTTAAAGACTGAGCAGGTTGGGGGGCTATAAATCAGTTGCAGCTGTGGTGTTACTGTCTTGTGGTTTAAACACGACCACACAACTGATTGCGAACACATTTTCACATCTAGTTAGTATAAATGGCGCATGTCCCTGCTTCCAAATATCCCCTGCACCAATGTAAACTTTATGTATGCCTGGTACTGTAAGTTCCAAAGAAGGTTTAGCACTGCATATGAGCCCACCCAGAGTGGTGCAATAGAGACCTGGGTGCAGGAAAAACTTTGTTTATTAAATAGCTCTCCCTGGGATGGTTTGTCGGACTTGATGATTCTATTTGTACTATGTTCCTAAGTGGTTCTGTATTGGGTCTACTTTAATTTAATTTATTCATTAATGACTTATGGGTTGAGCAAAGAAATCAATGTATCTGTGTTTACTGGAGCTTGATTGAGTAGCCATTGGGACTGCCAATCAAGCTTCACTACGGCTGTAGGGTAATGTCACAGTTGATAACAGATAAGATAAGATAAGATAAAATACCATGGTATTACTACTTAAGTGGAGATAAGTCGGGGCCAGAATGTCACTTGTGACTCCCTATGTGTATGAGGACAAAACTTTCTCAAAGAAGATAGAACTGTTGCTGTGAAATGTTTTATTTGCAGCTACTGGCCAATCAGATGTTGGAGCTCATTAGGATAGGATAAGTTTTGGGTGAAAAAGTCTCCAAGAGTGACAGTGGAATGGCATGCAAGTAAAGGCAGGCCTGGGTCTGTCCATATACTGTCCCCTCAGGGGTGCTTCGCCAATGAGGCGAGTTGAGGCTGTGGCCTCAGGCGGCAGCGCCCCACTACGTACCAGGGGCAGCAAAAATGCTGCTCCTGGTACTTTAAGAGTGAATTTCCAGGGGAGGGGGGGGGGCAGCAGCAACTGCTGCTGCCTCAGGCGGCGGAGGGGCCAGGATTGCCCCTGTGTCCCCTATATGGTGGGATCAACTTGTGCGAAAAGTACAAGCTGGCACTCAAAGCGATTCAAACCGGGGTCAGACCCCTTGTGCGTTTATTGTGTTTCCCCCGAAACGCTGTGACGCAATAAACGCACCAGGGGTCTGACCCCAGTTTGAATCACTTTGCGTGCCAGCTTGTTCTTTTTGCTACTTGAGATTGGGAGTGCCATCCCCCTTAATGGTTTGAGCACCAATCGGAACCTCTAATTGAAGGGCCTGCATGTGAACCTCTGTATGGGAACAACTTGTGCCCAAGTAAATGTTTCTCCATCTAGGTGTAGGTCTGACAAAATCAGGTGCATTTCCATTGAATGATGGGAAATCGCATAGGGAGTTTAACCCCTGTTGCCATTTTAAATGAAAATGCAAGGGTTCAATTTATTTATTACCCCAATGGGCATGAGTCTCCCAGTTGAGACTCATGCCCTTTTAATCATCCCAAAAACAAAATATGGCCTCCAAGTAAAGCCGACTCATTCTTATGTTCCCAGAGGTGCACCCAATAGTTGCTTACTAAGAAGCTTCCATTGGATGGCAGTATTTTTAGGAAGCCTTAGATTCATTTGGCAAGGAAACTCAAATTATATTATTTCAACAAGCAAATTATAATTTCATAACATGACAGTTTACTAAAACAGCATAAATATATTATACATATAAATATGATTTTTATGCGATCACCTTTTCATTATAAAGCACCAATTATGTAGTCCCGTGAAACCCGTTGTAGAAAAGGAGACATATTCCTATTCTGAAATGAATCGATGGAGCAGCTAGTAGCACTGATTCATATTATTATCTTTAATTGTTATTGCACTATGCACCATGGCTTTACTTATTCAAATCAGCTGACATTATAACTCACATTCTAATTTTCTTTTTATAAGAACATGAAACCACTAGGGTTTATTTAATCAGAACCCAGTTAACTAATCCTTATGGTTTAGGAGTGTAATAACATGTAGTATGTTACAATGTACATTCCAAATGCTTTTATATTTTACAAGTGGGTGAGTATTATAAATAAAATGAGTTGCAATATCTGCATTCTACTATTAACTATTAACTTACCTATGGCGGAGTTATATATATCATTATATATGTTGTCAAAATAAACTACCTCCTCGAATTAAAACCACTCAAGACACTGTCACTTGCTAATATGACTTTTAACTTTAGGAGAGTGTGACTTATACCTGGACTGACCCCATAAATGACTGCGTTTGTTGCCCATGGAGAGGGAGAGCAAGTCTAATATCAAAATACATAGGCTTCTTTGTAACTGAGATTCATTAGTTCCATACAACCTGCAGGCAGTGCCATCAGGAGCTCCTTAGTTGAACTGACCCACTTCATTTGTTTGTCCTAATACTCTCAGTATCAGTGCTAGCAGATGCTCATGGCCTGGATATGTTAATCCTTTAGTCTCCCCCTTCCTTATTTTCCTAGAACACGCTAATACATTTATTGCAGAGATTATACACCAATCACATCAGTACCTGCCCCAGTGGAGCTTACAGTCTAAGTCCCCTATCACATTCATATCCAGGAGGATAAAAAATGTTAGGAGCCAATTAACAAACCTGAGTGTTTTTGGAGTGTGGGTTTATGCAATGGGAGTGCAGATATGGGCTTAGTGCTCAGGTTAGAATTAGACTAAAGCTGCAGCGTTTTTTGGGAACTTTTTTTGAAACAAGCCCTATCTACTCTATTGCACTTCACCTGGTCTGAGGTGGCGAAGGCAAGCCTGTCGCAAGAGGTAACGTTCAGTAAAATGCGCAAGTTAGTGAATTAGCGTAGTTACGTCCCTTCGCCATAGCACAACTTCGCCTGGCATAAGGGTGAGAAGTAGCACTAGAGTAGGTCCACTTGGCTAGCGAATTCACGCCAGTGCCCGTTAGTAAATCGGTGAAATAACGAAATGACGTCACACTGGCGAATTTGCGCTAGCGTTAGCCGATTCACCCTTTAGTGAATTTGCCCCTTAGTGCTTAAATGAACAGTAACACCAAAAAATGAAAAGCATTTTAAAGTAATTAACATATAATATACAGTTAGCATGAGCTGGTAAAACTGGTGTTTGATATATGACAGTTTATATAAACAAGTTGCTGTGTAGCCATGGGGGCAGCCATTTAAACTGGGAAAAAAGGAGAAAAGGTACCACGGTGGCTATTTAGCATAATAATAATCTCATTTACATATTTAGAAGTTAATGTTAGTCTTCCACCATCATGTCTCATTGTGAGGTCAAATAGTGATCATGCCCTACAAGCCAGTAATTCTGCCAGACATATGCTATTGCAGATATTGCAGACATGATACTGTGTGATAATGTGTGACTCACTGTAAAATATAGGATATCTTATCCACAAACCTGTTATCCACAAAGCTCTGAATTACGGGAAGGCCCTCTCCCATAAAGTCCATAATTCTAATTTTTAAAAATGATTTCCTTTTTCACTGTAGTAATAAAACAGAACCTTATACTTGATGTTAACTAAGCTGCATGAATCCATAATTAATCTTATTGGGTTTATTTATTGTTAAAATGATTTATAGCAGGTTTAAAGGGGTAGATTTATCAAAATGTGAGATTAGAACTCATTGCAAAATAAACTCACCCATTTTCTAATCATTCCTAGGGGAAATTTAACGTGTATTTATCAAATGGTAAACTTTGGGGCAGATTTACTAAAATGTGAGATTGCCACAGAAAAAAATTCACCCACGTTCTATTAGTTCCTATGGGAGGTTTAGAATTTTATTTATCAGTGGGTGAATGTTAGAACTCATTATTTGATAAACAACGGTTCTAAAAAAAGGAAAAAATAGAATGTTGGTGAGTTTTTATCTATTAAGCTCTAATCTCACATTTTGATAATTCTGCCCGTAAAAGTAATGTTACTTACTAATTGCTAAGATTGAAAATATTGTGAGCGGGGAAAATGGTCATGGACACTGTGTGGAAAAATGAATCATATGATCCCAATCAAAGCCTTTCAACACATACAGAAGGTTTTTCTCCATTTGACTTCTGACTTTCAATTAGGGATGCACTGAATCCAGGATTCGGTTCGGGATTCAGCCTTTTTCAGCAGGATTCGGCTGAATATTTCGCATATGCAAATTAGGGGCGGGGAAGGAAATCGCGTGACTTTTTGTCACAAAACAAGGAAGTAAAAATTGTTCTCCCCTTCCCACCCCTAATTTGCACATGCAAATTAGGATTTGGATTCAGTTCTGTATTCGGTTGAATCTTTCGTGAAGGATAGTGGATTCGGTGCATCCCTATTTCAATCACTGTCTGCCATGATGTGTCAAGTGCACTAGTGTATCACTATATAAACCATTCTTTGTTATGATTCTTGGCAGTATATATATATATATATATATATATATATATATATATATATATATATATATATATATATATATATATATATATATATATAAAATAATGGGCAGAGTCATGCAAATAGTCCATGCAGAGTGATGTATGCTTGTTGGCTGAATATACTGAGACACCTGGGTGGGTAGGATAAACTGATCCCTCTGTGTGTGTGCATGATGGAGTCTGTCTATAGAAATGTTGCTGTGCTGCATGACTCACATAGACTTGACACTAGTCATTCTGAGCAAATCTAATATGCTGTGTAAGTAAACAGACCCTTAATGACTCTCTGTGTGCTATACAGTGCTAGGAGGCCACACTGAGAAAGGCTGTTCAGCTGGCAGTGCACTGAACCTTTCCTGGACAATGAAGCCATGTATTGCTGAGCTTTCCTAAAAAGCTCTCTGTCACGTAAATGTAGTTGGCTTTGCTAAACGTCCTTCAATTATCTGTGACATCAGCCGTCTCCAAATGTGCGGGCTCCAAAGAACATTATGTATACATAGTCAAGAAAGTGGAAAATACTGCCTTAAAAATAGTGGATTATTAAACAATACGCTAGAATAGGAGGAAATTGCTGGTAAATATGTAAATGATGGTTGTACGCATCATGAAATTTCCGGTAAGTTATGGTTATACACATCATTAACTATTCCCCCATATGATGTCATTATACGCCAACATTCAGGAACTTATCTTCTCGTAAGATTGCAACATGTTGCTATGCCCTACTTCCCGTGAGCTAACCAATGGTGAATATATTTCCTAGGGACCTTTCGTAACAGAAAGTCACTTAAAGGGGTTGTTCACCTTTAAGTTAACTTTCAGTATGATTTAAAAAGTAAATATTCTGAGACAATTTGCAATTGGCTTTCATTTTATACAGGTATGGGACCTGTTATCCAGAATGCTCGGAACCTGGGGTTTTCCAAATAATGGCTCTTTTCTGTAATTCATATATTCATACCTTAAGTCTAGAGTAATAGGCTGTTTTTGCTTCCAATAAGGATTCATTGTATCTTAATTTGGATCAAGTACAAGTTACTATTTTATTATTAAAGAGAAAAAGCTAATCATTTTAAAAAATTTGGCTTATTTCGTTAAATTTGAGTCTATTGGAAATGGTCTTTCCATAATTCGGACAATGGTTTTCGGGATAACTGGTCCCATACCTGTATTTTTACTTGTGGTTTTTACACTTAATAAATCTCAAATTTTTAGAGCTTTTTAAAAAAAAATTAGTAAACCCCAAATTTTTAGAGATTCAAGGAAACAAATCTAAATTTGATTGTTATTAATAGGCCCCTAAGTGTGTTTTTTTTCAAATTCCAGATACAATTTTTTATACTATAGTCTTTTGAATGAGCGTCAAGTGCAAGAAAATGCAGCAAGTTGCATCTAAAAAAAATGCATTAAACGCCTTAAGTCTACTATAAATTAATTTAAATTAATAAGGATTCATTTTATCTTAGTTGGGATCAAGTACAAGCTACTGTTTTATTATTACAGAGAAAAAGGGAAATCATTTTTAAAAATTTTGACTATTTGGATAAATGGAGTCTATGGGAGACGGCCATTCCGTAATTCGGAGCTTTCCAGATAAGGGATCCTATAACTGTATTATTCGGGATTTTTGATTTATGTAGCTGTAGCTCTCCAGTTTGCAATTTCAGCAATCTGGTTGCAAGGCTCCAATTTACCATAGCAACCATGCATTGATTTGAATATTTGGGACTGGAATATGAATAGTTAGGGCCTGAATAGAAAGATGAGTTATAAAAAGTAGCTATAACAATAAATAGGTAGTCTTACAGTGCATTTTGTTTTTAGATGGGATCAGGGACCAACCCCCCCCCCCTTTGAAAGCTGGAAAGAGTCAGAAAAATGGCAAATAATTCTAAAAATATTAAAAAATAAAGGCCAACTGAAAAGTTGCTTAGGAATGGCCATTCTGAAATATACTAATTTAAAGACGAACCACCCCTTTAATTGGTGCATCTTCCAGACTTTTATGTTTTGATGTCATAAGTTATAATTGGTTAATGTCACTTATTGGAGTTTGCACCCTATAAATGCAATATAATACCCCATGCAAATGGGGTCATACTTTTGTGCCCTGCTGTCTTTCTCCCTCACAATTGTCATGGCCTAAAGTGTCCCATTTATTTATTTTGTATAGTTGTCAAGACCACATAGAATAGAGTAAAGCATATAGTATTTCAAATTAAACCTTGCTAATCCAAAAGTTTGATTCAAGAGTTATCAAGCCAACGCCCCACTGTTATAAGCAGCCAAATCTGGTTGGGGTTTGAGGGTGGGGCGATTATACTGATAAAAATCAGAGGGTTAATTAGGGACATGGGTCCCCAGGTAAATACATTCATTGCCCCTCCTTATTAAATACATTAGAGATATAGGAGTTTTTAGTTTAAACTTGTGTGTACATTTATTTATTCATTAAAATCCTCATATATCAAGTTCCTGGCTAATGAAGCAGAAGACTGACGGATTGCTTTGGCTTCCTGCACGTATCGAGTAGATGAATCTTGGAACTGGAGCAAGACCAGGGCTATTTTTTTATTCTCTGGGTCAGGAACCCTGCTTCTGTAGCACCTCTATTGTTACCATGAGAGGCACATTATTGAGATACTGGTGGTCTTTCCTAAAAGTTGCTCTGTGGACATTAATGTTCCACTGTTGTCTTGTCCCATCAGTAGCATGAACTGGCCTACAAGAGAACCAGGTGGGCCTATGACCTTGTACAGGTATGGAACCTGTTATCCAGAATGCTTGGGACCCGGGGTCTTCCAGATAAGGGATCTTTCCATAATTTGGATCTTCATACATTAAGGGGCATATTTATCAAAGGTCGAAGTTAAAAAAACTTCGAATTCAAAAAGACCAATCGAATGGAGGTCGAAGTTTTTTTGATTCGAAGTACAATCGTACTTCGAATTGTACGATCGTACTTCGATCATACTTCTATCGTACTTCGATCGTACTTCGATTGTACTTCGATCGTACTTTGACTTGAAGTTTTTTTAACGTCGACCTTCAATCTCCCAAACTCCCCCAATTGCCCCCATACAGGTTGTAGGAGGTCCCCCATAGGCTAAAACAGCACTGCGGCAGCTTTTAGGTGGCGAATGGTCGAAGTCAAAGTTTTTAAGGGACAGTACTTCGAATTTCGAAGTTTTTTCAAATTCTAATCGAAGTATGACTATTCCCCAGTCGAAGTACACAAAAAATAGCTCGAAATTCGAAGTTTTTCACTTTGAAAATTCACCTCGACCTTTGATATATCTGCCCCTAAGTCTAATAGAAAATCCTTTAAACATTAAATAAACCCAATGGGCTGGTTTTGCTTCCAATAAGGATTAATTATATTGTAGTTGGGATCAAATACAAGCTACTGTTTTATTATTACAGAGAAAAAGGTATATCATTTTTTTAAATTTTGATTATTAGGATAAAATGGAGCCTAAGAGAGACGGCCATTCCGTAATTTGGAGCTTTCTGGATAATGGGTTTCCATATAATAGATCCCATACCTGTATTATTAAAACCACCAGCCCTGAGTTTCCTAGTAAGTATGACTCTTGAGGGAAGCCTGATTTTACATTCCTCTATCATTTCCTTCATTCCCCATGAGAATGTTATGATATGTTGGTGGCCAGCCACTACTGTCACCTGAAGGCTTTCATTTATTGTTTTACTGTAATGGGAATTTATTGCTGGCACAGCATATGTGTGATACAGGTATGGGATCTGTTAAAAGTTTCTCCCATTGACTCTATTTTAATCAAATAATTAATAATAAAACAGTACCTTGTACTTGATCACAACAAATATAATTGATCCTTATTGGAGTCAAAAAATCCTATTAAGTTTAATTAATGTTAAAATTATTTTTTAGTAGACTTAAGGTATGGAGATCCAAATTACAGAAAAACCTCACGACTCGAGCATTCTGGATAACAGATCCCATACCTGTACCTGCAGATAACAAATGTGGATAGATTCAGCTTGCCCAGCATCTCTCTATGTAGCGTGGGGTTAAAGGGGTTGTTCACCTTCAAATATATGTTTAGTTTGATTTAGAGAGTGATATTCTGAGACAATTTGCAATTTAATTATTTAGCTTTTTATTCAGCAGCTCTTCAGTTTGCCATGTCGGCGATCTGGTTGTAAGGGTCCACATTAACCAAGCAACCATGCATTGATTTGAATAAGAGACTGCAATATGAATAGGAGAGGGCCTGAATAGAAAGTTGAGTAATAAAAAGTAGCAATAACAATATATGTGTAGCCTTACAGAGCTTTTGTTTTCTAGATGGGGTCAGTGACTTGAAAGCTGGAAAGAGTCAGAAGAAGAAGGCAAATAATTCAAAAACTGTAAAAAAAAGAAAAAAATGAAGGCCAATTGAAAAGTTGCTTAGAAATAGCCATTCAATAACATAGTAAAAGTTAAAAGGTGAACAACACCTTTAATACTCCCCTAATCAGGGTCGGACTGGCCCGGCAGGACACCAGGAAAAAACCCGGAGGGCCCCAAGCTCATGGTCCCCCCGCCGGGCTAGACCCCCTCTCCCGATCTCCTGGCCCTGCAAAATAAAACAATTTGCGGCGCGGCTCCTTTTGCTCATGCGCTGCGTCGCAGTAGGGGGTCCGGAGGGGGCCCTGGACAGTGTCCTTGGACAGGAGTCCTGGTGGGCCCTGGGCCCTCCAGTCCGACCCTGCCCCTACTGCAGCTCCAGCAGTAGTGAGCCAAATGCAAATTGGCCAGCCAGTTTACTTGAGGGGCAAGTAGCAAGCCATTTTTTAACACTTTGCTCACTGTGTATTGGTATGAAAGTGACTCCCTAATGTGTCTGAAAATTCTGTTGCATAAAATCCAGTGTGCTTTCTAAGGATAAATAAAAGAACAAGCTTTGTAACATGCGGTGTGATATAAAGGTCCTTTTGAGACAACGGTGCTGCAGTCACTTATTGAATGATGTGACAAATATAAAAGATTTGATCATTTTATCGTGAGAGAAGCATTATGTTGCTGGTAAATCAGCATATGCTGAAGGGTTAATGAGGAGAACTTGCGGCCCATGCTTTGCTGTTTATCCCCACAAAACATTATTTACTCCCCCTTCTGAGAACGATGAAGAAGGCTCTGTACAAAAAGGCTGGTCACAACCAGCTCTCATATAAACACTTGCCACTACACAGTCTGAACCAGCTTGCTAGGAATAACATATCCTATTGTACGCCCTCCCTCCCCTTTCCCACCTCCTCCTTTTTATTTGTGAAGCCCGGTCCTGCCTTGCGATATGGGAAATGAGCAGCCGCTTGTTAATACAAGGCCCCCCTCAAATGCAGAGGCCCCTGGGAGAACTGCTGTAGCTGGAGCCAAACATTTCTTGGAATCAGCCTGGAAAACTGAAGAGCATTGAATTGCTTTTCTGCTTTCAAATAGCAAGTTAGAATGAGCCGGCTCTGGCGAGGCGGGAATGCTGGAGCTGGCCTTATTACGTGCGCCGTTGCTATATATGCAATAAATGGAGGCCATGCAGTTTTTAATTGAAAAGGTGATATAACTAGAGGTGCCAAATATTAGGCACCCCCTCAGTGGCTGGTACACATGGTCACTGAAAATTGCACCGGCTGTGGTATTTCTGTAGGAGCACCTCAAAGCAAACATCTTGCACTTCTTAATGTTCCCATTGCTCCTGGCTGGTGCATGCACAGTAGAGTAAAAAGCCATATTTTTGCAAAAATTACAACTGTTTAATCCTAAAGAAGTACCCCAGGCCATTGTAGTTTTCATCCACCAAGAGCACCAGCCTGGGGGTATCAATTAAGTGATTATAATCACTTGGGGGCAGGAGCAGACTGAGGGGCCCGGATCCCACCTGGGCTGCTGTCATAGGGACCTGCCCCTGCCGCAAAGTCCCCTCCAGACATCTGTCGCAGCCTCAACCCCCCTTTAGTTCACGCGATGGTACCTTCTTTTGACGCGCTGGGGCCGGATAGGGTGGTTGGGGGCAGCAAGGGCAGGGAGCCAGGGAACGGTTCTGGGCTGGTAATAACTGTAAATGAGTTAGAACAAAAATTTCCTGGAGCAGTGGGTCAAAAAAGTGACAGTCTCTGGAAACTAGGGATATTTGGCAGCTCTATTTTCTCAGATTTGCTGAGTCCTGGGGTTGGATTTGGAGGGGTGTGATTAATGGGACTTGGGAACAGTCATTTTTGCCATTTCCAGAATCCTTAATCCTGTGTGCAGGGGAGTAATTATGGGGGCGAAATCACGGGGTGACTCACGGTGCACTTGAAAACACTTGTCAACTGCGACGTGAAAACAAAATCACAGGTGATCTACTTCCTCTGTAGTGACGCCACTCTGTAGCATGAGCATGTCAGGGCAGGTCTGCAGTCATGACTGTCATGTGAATTACATGATAGCTGACCGATCTGGGAATGTGTATTGGAGTTTGTCAGATCACAGTTGTTATCCCTCAGATATCTATATCTATATACATATATATATATATATCTTGCCCACAATAGGCAAAAGGGTTAAGACAAGGTTCATTTGCTTCAAATTAATTCAGAATACACATTAATTCCACTACCTTCATATAATATATAAATTTTTTCCACTATAGCAAGCCAGGGAATTCGGTGCTCTACATAAAGTGCTCAGTGGCTTTGAATATTTTATTTTTGGCATGTACATGTCCATTATTTAACCCTTTAAGTGCCAGTTTGTGATTGTTGCCTGGCAGTTTGATTCATCATTGAATGACTTGTACCTGTGAAATGTAGATTCTATGGGGCAGATTCACTAAAGAGCGAAGTGGCCGCCGCTAGCGGAAATTCGCCAGAAATCCCATTTGCAGGGACATCGCCAATTTACTAATAGACGTAGAGGACAATTCGCTAGCGAACGAAACCGTCGCTAGTGTTCATTCATACCATATCATCAGGCGACTTTTTGCTCTGGCGAATGGTCATTACTCCGCAAATTCACTAAGATGCAAATTTTACTGAACGTTACTTCTTTCGCCAGAGTTTAACTTCGCCACCTCAGACCAGGCGAAATGATAAAACAAAGCTACATCCTCCTCAATCTTTTGTCAGTGACATCACTGGCGACTTTTCTTTTTTTAAAGCGGGATTGCCTTCAAAAGTCCAAACTATCCAAAGAATTATGTGTGAACAATTTTTGTAAACTAATTTGAGGGGCATGCCACATTTTATTAAGGGTGGGCTTATGTCTAGGTATTAGAGGATCTCCTCTGTCTTCATTATGGCCCATTGGACATGTGTTTCAAAAAGTGGCCATTTCAAACATTTGCATCAACATTACAATTAAAGACGTCCATACGACTTTTAGGTACCTGCACTATTCAAATTAACCTAAGCGCAAAAGTGCTAGCGAGGTTTCGCTAGGCAGAAATGAAAGCTAGAGAAAATTCAAAATGAAAATGCTCGCCCAGCCGAAGTAACGCTAGTGAAAATTCACAAGCCTTTGGCTGCTGAGACGCAACTTCGCATATTAGTGAATTAACGTAGCGGTAACAAATTATCACTTGGTGAAGTGGTGCGGAGTGCAGCTAAGCGGACACTGGAGAAAATTCGCTCTTTAGTGAATTTACCCCAAAGAGTACTAACAACAAACAAGGGATTTACATCAAAATAACATTGGTTACACAATAAAACAATGGGATTACATACAGGGTTCTGCTCACAAGAGCTTGCAATCAACACATACAAATGTGTACTTTCATTATATTGATGATACCAAAAACATGCCAACATAGCGGCTCATTTACATACCTTGACGCAATGTGCAAAATGCAATCAACATGTTTCTCCCCACAATGTAGCATTTTACCCCAGAAATTATATTTTAGGGCATCAGTAATGATCGGGTACCCCTGTACATCTTTAGTGCTTGCGCTGAATTTTATACCTGTAGAACTTTGGTGTGGGATTTATATAGCCATCTTTTCTCAGATACAACATACACAGTTGTGCATCTTAATTTATCAGTTTCTATAAATTATGTATATACCTGTGTGCTCTAGGGAAGTTTCTGACTTTGTATTCTGGCACCGGATCAGCGTCAGTATGATGTAAAATTATAGGTGTTTTTTATGATATTTGCAGTCACCCAATAATTATTTCACCATTTATAATATTTTCCTTTATTGTGAGCACAAGAAAAGTATTCTTTTGAGTGTGAAGGCAGAATTAATTCAATCTTAGTCCTCGAAAATGTACACACACAAGGCTCTGTTGGACCAGGATGGGGCACCTGGACCCCATGTGTTCTTCAGCATGTAAGGACCAAAATAGAAGTTCCAATTGTGACTTTTCAATAAGGCATTGCCCAAAATATGTTGTACAAAAAATAATGATTGTGTATGGAAGTGTGCTATGGTTTTGCCTGCTATTGAATGTACAAAACAAACTAATGAATTCTAGTCTACTCATTAACAATACTCGTGCAAACATGTAAATATAACATGCAATAAAAAGTGACCCAAGTATTTTGCAATTAGGAAAAAATTAAATGACCTTCCATTATGGAAGTTTAACCTTGGGTTTAGGAGCCCGAGGATATAATGTAGTTCAAAAACAAAGTATTCTGCCCTGTAACTTTATTATTATTGCTTTTTAATTTGAACCATTCCATCACTCCCTGATGACTGTTTCAGGAAAATGCAATGTATTTGTACTGTTTGGTTATATTAGTTAGCTATTAGTTTACTAGTTAATATCGAGTAACTTTGATAACAAGACGGTTGAGGGCCCAAATGTAAGTATAATGTAGACCCACTCGCATTTATTACCTTAGTGACTCTACTAGTAAATATTTAAATCAACTTCATAGGTGCTTCCTTTGCCTAGACAACGTTTTATTGCTAACTGACTTTCATGATAAGAGACTCTGACACACTGCCTGCATGGGACAGGCTGCTGAGAGAGGGATAATAATTTGATCATTTCACATACTATACACAATTATATTTAAAAAATAAATGTATTTCCTTGAGTGGAAGCTTATTATAAATTTTCATTTTTACAGTAGTTTTTATTTAAAAGTTGTAGTTTGTTTTTGGGGATAATTACAGTATCTAGACGATAAGGAGTGATGCATGAGCTTGTATTTGTAGGGATCCTGGTGAGACAGACAAAATGTGGTTCAATGTCGGAATGATGCGGAAGTAGGGTAACCCATGTGCCCCCATGAATACAGCACTGCCTGATGCAGGCAATTGTATACTCAGAGAAAAGTGCAGCCCTTTGTGCTCCATTCTAAGAATGCTAATTAAGGCAAATGCAGTAGTCTAAGAACTTATCAAAGTTTAGAATAATTATAATTTATTTGCCAATGCTTTTATAATTAAACATTACACATTATTTGAAGCTCAGAGATAGTGCTCAGCTGTCAAAGTTACCTTTCAGTGTGAGCAAGTATTATATTTATATTTAAGGTCAGGTCTGGGTGTGAAATATTACCCTGGCAGTTGACAACCCTGCAGAGAACATTGGTGAATAAAATGTCCTTTCTGTTCAACGGTTGCTTTTCATTCCTACTCTTTAGCCAACTGCCACCCTTTTATCAAGTACCACCCCTGGTGTTTAGCCTGTCAGCTCTCTTGTACATGTATTGGATTCATTATCTGGAAACTTGTTATCCAGAAGGCTCAGCATTATGGGATGGCTATCTCCCATAGACTCTAGTTTAATCATATAATTGAAATTTTTATAAATGTTTGCCTGTAATAATAAAACAGTACCTTGTACTTGATCCCAAATAAGAAAAAATTAATCCTTATTGGTGGCAAAACGATCCTACTGGTTTTAAATGATATTTTGGCAGACGTAAGGTATGGAGATCCAAATTATGGAAAAATCCCTTATCCGGAAAACCCCAGGTCCCGAACCTTCTAGATAACAGTTCCCATACCTGTACTTCTTTTCCAGTTCACTGGGTCTCCTAGGGTCCTTTGATGTATTTGCCATGTTTCTTCATTATACTATGCAATTGGCCTCTTTGCTAAAGAAAAAAAAAATCATTCATTTTTTTGGTCTTAGCTGCAGTGTTTTTTTATCATCACTATCCCTTTGATCACTTACCTGTGACTTTCCACTTTTTACTCCCTCTTCTCAGTCTTATATTTTTTTTTTTCCTTTCATTATCAAGTCTGAGTCCAGTAGCACATTGCAAACTAGAAGAATAGTCCCAAAACATACTACAAAAATAAATGTTTCCATTTTGGTTTTAGGGAAAGTCATTTTTCATCACCCCTGTGCAAGGAAGGGCTCTAGAGCTAGCACCTGACACTACAAATTGTGCGTGGAAATTGAGGGAGTAGAACAACCGAGGACAGAGCACCATCAGAAAAGCTTGTTCCTTCATTGACTACTTTTAGAGAGATGGCTTATGACTGCTTCTTATTTAGATAAAATTTCCACCATAGCAGCAAAGTAACCAGGTCAGTTATTGGGCCATGGAGGTGCATATACGTTCATAGTCCTAGAGGGGCATAATACTACTCTTAAACTGGCCATAGACGCAAAGATCTCATCGTTCGAATCAAGGATTTGTATGATTTTTGGAACGTGTGTGGAGAGCCCCGTCATTTTTCGTCCGGCGGTGATCGGTCGTTTGCTCGATCGGACAGGTTAGAAAATTTCTGTCGGCTGCGGGTAATATCTCTGCATGTACTGCAGATCGTACGATTTTCAGTGGGAGACTATCACTAGCTTTGTCTATCGTACGATTGCTGTCAGGGGCAGGACATTGACTGATCTGTTCTTTAACTACTTTATTTGGTCGGAATGGTAAGACTTTGATCTGAATGATTAGTGGCATGTCGGGAGATGGGAAAGTTTAATTGTACTTTGATTCGTACGATTGGATCTTTGCGTCTGTGGTCAGCTTTAGGGTCCCCTTTGCATGTTGCACTTTTTCATGAAACTGAGTTGTACCTCATGAATTGTATATACTGAAGCTTATAACTGGGTATGTTGGGGGGCACGCCCATGTTCTAGATGCAACAGCTTTGGCAGCAAAAACTATACATGCTCATGATACTCTTCATGATGTTCAGAAATTGTTTCCTGACTTCACATCTGCAACTGCTCATAATGAACAAGAATATCACAAGGCTGCTTATAACCATATACCGTATATTCGATTTTCTAATAATGAAAGTTTTGATGACCAGTCTTTAGTAGAAAGGGGAAAAAAATCAGTTTCACAAATATGTGAACATTTTGGTGTAAATTTCTTGGCCATCCTTTTCCATCTATTATTTCTACCATGTTTTTACTGTTGTTGCATAGGAGTTAGTAGTTAGGCCTGGCCTTCATGTTGTTTATTCATGATGTACTTGCATTGAGACTTTAAGGTTAAGTTTTTTCAACTGAACATCGTAAGTGTATAAAAATACATTTATGACTTGTTCTTCAAGCAGAAACTAAAGAATAGCAAAGGCAACAGAAGCACTTGCTCACATTACTCTGTAAACTGTATCAACGACTGTATGACTGACAGAAATGGAGGTAGAGAAATAGATAGGTAGAACCTATTCCATACCCCCTCACATTTTGTAACACCAAGGTACAGTGGCTTTGGATATCATATTTTTTGTTGGCCTGATATGCTCAGACTTGGTTGGCCAATTTTGACCACTGTGCCTGAACATCTGAGAATATATGTGTAAGAGATGCCCTTGACCGGGAACTCCTGAATAATGTCATTGTGCCACACCTTCTCAATGGTTGTCATCATGGCTGCACTGGATCTGGACCACATTAGTTAACAAAGACAACATTGGTATGCTATACATTGGCATGAAAGTCAAGCAGAAAGGCCCACTGAGGAGCCATTTTAATGATGTCACCTTGCCTGTGAGTTCTTTGAGCTCTGTCTTCTAGACCCTTGCTTTGACTTTAATCCTTGTTTACCATTGCAATGGACTTTTGCCAGTCTTGCCTTGGCTGCATGTGTTACTTAATTTGCGCTAGCAGAAAACAACAACTATGGAAAATAATCACAAGTACAATGTGACACTGAGCACTTGCCATTATTTTAAGTGGTGACCAACCCACAGGCTAAACGACTAAAAGAATGTCTAAAAGGATTGAACAAGCCTGGATAAATCTCTTTAACACCTCCTATTATAGGACATTTTACAATCTATACAATACCAGCTGGGATGCAACCTTACTGACCAAGCCTGGAAACGGGCCTTTCAATTGATTTATTGCATTTCCATCTCGTGGTTTTGTATTTAAAACATAGCGATAAGGTTACTAAAATTCTGAATAACACTCGGGCTGCACCTCTTTATTTATAGAACAGCTCAAGTTCTTCTTTGGAGAGGATTGCTGTTGGCCCTGCAGTGACAAACTACAGCTTTGGCCCCAGGGCATCTCTGATGGATCAGGTTACAGATGTGGCCAGCACCATAGTTAGGATACTTTACTCCATTGCACTGACATGCTTAAGAGGTCATTCACTCCTGAGATCAAACGTTCTTTAATGACAGTGACAAATCCCTTCTTGGAGAGAAGCACAGTGAAGAGGATGGTTTATCCTGAGAGAAGTACTGTGCTCTCTATTGTTGTATATAATAAATGTAAGCTGATGATACATACGGCATAAGGCATTACTATGTGTGTGCAAGTATGTACATGCATATGTTTATATTTGAATGTCACTGTGCTGTTTTTCCTCATACTTGAGTTTATAGATGTTGCTTATGACTGTTCCCAGTAGCCCTGCATTACACAGGAGGACCCAGTATTGCTTGAGAAGGCACACAATATAGGTCATTTACAAACTCAAATGCAGTGTGCCATTTTGGATGCAAAACACTATGTTTTGTTTGCCCATAATGCAGGTTTTTCCCCAATAATTTAAACATAATTGTGGGCATAGGTTGTTGGAAGCTCCAGTGACACACCTATGACTAAGCGCCGGAAGGTGCGAAACGCGTAAGGAGGGATATGTGGGGTGGTATGTACTGAATACTTTTTAAATGTGAAATTCAATAAATTATTCTTATTTTTACTCTAAAAGGCCTTGGGATATATATCTTTTTTGATATAAACTTATTTGGATTTGACTGCCTTGGAACTGGGGCTGGTCCCTTTGGCCATGCTGAATAGCTGTATAGACTCCCGATTTTTCAATAGATATATGGAAGCTCCAGGGTTCCCCGGTTTCAATAGGCACAATTGAGCGCCATTCATAAGAAGAGGCAGGACGGACGAAAGAACAGCAGGAGCGCATCCTGATTCAAGTACCTTAATCAATTGCATTAATATGTGCTCTCCATCATCCATTTGACAGCACCCTCACTTGTGGGTGCATTTATAATTCACCCCTATTTCTATAATGGCATTAGCATGCAAATCACAAGGTACAAGTGAGCTGTGTGTGCACAAGCAATATACTATATGGTTCAAGCCACCCTGATACAGTACCTAGAATATTTATTAACATGAATATGTGTTCACTGCATTTGGACAAGGTGTTTATGAATATCTAGGGCAACAAAGAAGTATTTAGTATCTTGCCTGGACCATCAGACTTTCTTTAGACTCCCCCAGGGTCCTTTCCCCACAGACCAATATGTTGGGAAGTTTTCTCTTTATTAAAAATGTATACATAAAAAGATGTAATAATTAATACAAGTAACGTTAGTAATATATAGAGTATAAATTGTTTATGGGGAAACCAAAGCAAAATCAAGTTTAGAGCAGGGGACAAAAGTAAAGAATCTATTATCTTAGAATTCTTGAGAACTGGAGTTTTCCAAATAGAGAACCTATAATTCGAAGCATTTGTTTAAGGTTTCTAAAAACAACATTTAAACATTAAATAAACACAGTCGGATTCTTTTGCCACCAATATGGATCCATGCAGCTTTATTACAATCAAATACATGCTACTGTTTTATTATTACAGAGATATGTAAAAAAAATTAAGAACTATTTGAGTATGAAATGGCATTCCCATTCTGCTGAGCTTTCTGCATACCATTTCCCAGATTTAGATCCCATTGGAAGGATAAGCAAAGGAAAAAAAGTTAGATCTTAGTGATAAACCATATTACATTCTGTAAACTTTCAAAGAGAAACAGGGACAGTGAAACTTTCCTTTGCCAAACGGGCAGGAAAAAAGGCATTTTGGAAATGTACATCTGCAATTTCAAAAGAAACACGAGTCTCCTATTGTTTTGGTGAAGTGATCTGTGTATGTTTCTTTCAAATGTAGTCAGAAAGGTAAACATGGAAAACAGAAGAGGAAATTTAACCTTGCATGCACCGGTATGTGGTCTGTTTCTGGATACCTGTATTGGGATTGGTATACTATATACTGCATATTCATTGCTCTCATATAATAAAATATTGATGTTATGCAGAAGTATTCGGAGCCATTTAACAGGCTGTGGTTGAAAACAAAGCGATGGCATATGAAGCAAGAAAGAAAAAAACTTTTTTATTGGATTTAGTTTCACAACAGTAGCTGAACAGAACCTTCATGGCATATATTTCTAGCTCTTTTAGCATTCTTGAGGAATATTTCAAGTATTCTCCTAAATATTATTGTTCATGGTTCCCCCACTGTCGTTTGTCTTCCTGTGGTGTACTTTAGCCTTTTGTACCTCCCTCCATACACACACACCCTCCTTTAATCTCTGCAGGCCACATTCCATCCCTACAGAAACCTATCCGTATATTTGCAATAGCAAAACAGACTCTTTGAAACTGGATATAGTAATATTATTCTTTATTTCTATAGTGTCAACATATTCTGCAGCACTTTAAAGAGATTATACATCATTCACATCAGCCCTGCTCCAGTGGAGATTACAATCTATGGTCTCCTTCGCATTCACACACACTATTATATATATCATGGGCCATTTAAGCTGCATGTATATAATTGTAATAAGGGAGGTAACTGGGCATAGGAAACATACATCAGCACAGGGAGAACACACAAACTCCTTGAATATATGCTCTTGTTGAATTGAACCTTGGTCCCCAGCACTGCAGCATCTGCCTATCCATTTGTCTGTCTGTCTTAGATGATCTTACCTATCTACTGATATTTAATTATATCACTACCTTTATGGAGTTTCACCTGAACAAATTATATATCTAACTATATATCATATTATCTATCTATCTATCTATCTATCTATCTATCTATCTATCTATCTATCTATCTATCTATCTATCTATCTATCTATCTATCTATCTATCTATCTATCTATCTATCTACAGTATCTATCTATCTATCTATCTATCTATCTATCTATCTATCTATCTATCTATCTATCTCTTTCTTATCATCCTTATCATCAATCATCTATCTCTCTTTCTCTCTTTCTCTCTCTTTCTTTCTCTCTCTTTCTCTCGCTCTCTCTCTCATCACTGTCTATCATCTATCTTTCTCTATCATCTCTCTCTGTATATCTATCATCATGTGCATATGTTTGCAGATGATCTTACCTATCTACTGATATTTCTTTATATCACAACTTTTATGGATTTTCACATGAACATGGACATTAAGGGGGAGATTTACATATGGTCGAATATCGACGGTTAATTAACCCTTTTTCTATGACCAAAAAAACCTTAGAAAGCCTTTGGGGACCTTCCCCATAGACTAACATTGAGGTTCAGTAGGTTTTAGTTGGCGAAGTAAAAAAAAGTTTTTTTTAAAGAGACAGTACTTCGACTATCGAATGGTCGAATATTCGAACGATTTTTAGTTCTAATCGTTCGATTCAAAGTCGAAGTCGAAGTAGCCAATTTGATGGTTGAAGTAGCCAAAAAAAACATTCGAAATTCAAAGTTTTTTTTATTCTATTCCTTCACTCGAGCAAAGTAAATGTGCCCCAATATGTCTAACTATTTATCATCTCTATCTGTCTGTCTGTCTATCTATTATCATGTGCATAAAGTCTGCTAAGTCTTGCTAAAGAAATATGCCCAGCTTTCTCTTCTCTCTTTAGTCTTACAGACAAAGCTCATCTGTCTCTGTTTATATATATTTAGACCTAACAGCTATAAACAGCTCGCATGTCTAATTCCAGAGTTCAGAAGAGTGCAAGGGTAGACATGGAGAGATCAAAACAGGGATGCAGAGTGCCAATTGTGATAAGCAAGCTAAGGCGTCTGTTGACTAATGCTCATTGCCCATTAACACTGCATCACAGTTTAGAGCTTTTTTGTGGCATAAGTCATTATCACCCTTTATTACATTGGTAGACACCTAGGCCTGCATCAAGCCATATAGAATGTTTGCACCCAGTCATGCCTGAATGGGCTTATGACCTTATGGCTGTGGTCATACTTCTTGGTGTTTAAATGCTAGCCAAGAAACTGCCAAACTTAGGGGCAGATTTATCAAGGGTTGAAGTGAAAATTAGAATATTTGAGTTTTTTATGACTAAAACTGTCACAGTTGACTAGGGAATTGTTAAAATTTTTTCGAGTTTTTTCAAATTTGATTTTCAAAATGTATATACACTGGCCCTTTAAGATCTCGAAGTTGACTTTTCACCACCTTAAGCCTGCCGAACTGCTGTTTTAACCTATGGAGGACTTTCCTGGAATCAATTTGGATTTGTTTGCAGCCTTCTTGACATTCGAGTTTTTCGGAAAAAAAACTGGAATCGAATTCAATTGGAATTCAATTAGAGTTTGCGGGTCAATCCTATTCACCCGAGTACCAAATATGAGATTTTTTAAATAAATTGCAGTTGGTAGAATTTCGAGTTCATGGGAGTTTAAAATAACCCCCATGAACTTGAAATTCGACCCTTGATAAACCTGCCCCTTGGTCTGTATAAATAGCGTAAGCAGAACCTGTGACTACTTGATGTATTCCTTTTACACTCCTCCTCTCACTCCTTTGTCCTCTCCACTCAAGACAAGTGATTTCGGATAACGGCACAGATTTTGCGCAGATGCAGACGCAGGAATAAATGGAGGAGAGTGATTCGGCTGTTTCTTGGCCAGCATTCTTGGCTAGATATGGTCACACAGACCTGGGAAAAACAAGGAAAAACACATTCCAAACATTTTGCTTTATTTTTGAGAAAACAAGCAAAATGTTCTTATGACTTTTTTTTTAACAATTTGTTTCTTAGGGCTATTTTTGTAGTTCCACCCCCCACCCTCACCAGAAGCATGCTTTTATTTTTGGTTAGTTGTTTTTAATTCACATTAGAGAAAGAAGACAGTAGTATATTGTAATACTGTCTTTTAAAAGACTTCTCTAGCTTGTGATGTGACTTTTGTTTAAACAAGCGCCATAATACAGCAGAACTCCTCTTTTCCCATGTACATCCTATGTATATCCCAGGTATATCCTATGAATATGCCATGTACATATAAGAGGAACTAATAATACATGATATACGGGTGCACTAACTGCCCCAAGTCTTTGCCAGTTGGGAAATAAGTAGCACAGCAGCACATATAGGGATATCCATTAACAGACAATTTAAATCAGCCATGATTTGGTGTTTACACAGAAAATAAAATCCATAACAATATAAAGAACTAACAAAATAAGATGGAGGATTTGTTTACTTTAGAATTAACTTTGATACATACAGTGATATTCTGATTAAAATTTTTGGCTTTACCTGCTCTCCGTTCAGCTGAAAAATTTAAAGTTGTCAGGGGGTCATTGACTCCACCAACCCTATAGCACCAACTGAGAATATTTCTTCTATTGTTTATTTTATCATTTATAGGCAGGCCTTCTATTCTTCATCTGTCACAATTAAACCACTGCCTTTTTTGCTGGAAAACTGGTTTATGAACACTGGGGCAGAATTCCTCCAAGTACAGTTACCCATAGCAACCAACCAAAACATTGCTTTCATTTTCTAAGTTGTAATAGCCCGTCTAAAGCTAATGGTTGATTGGTTGCTTGTTGGCTGCTGGCTTTGTGCAATTTCGCACCTATTTAATTAAATGAGCAGACAGGTGCTTTTTTAAATTCAAAACTGGAGAGCTGCAGAATCAGAAGAATACAGAAGGACAGTCACGAATGGTGTTAGTATAACATTTCTATGCACTAAAAGTACAATTCAGAATAATCTTCCTCTTGGTATAAGCGTTTACCTATTCCATGAGGTTTTTGCCTCCTAAAGAGGCCATCAGACCCTAAAACTAAGCCAAACTAAGTAATACTGGAACCCAAGGCAATGCTGCTTGATCCAGTGCCCCTCCAACCTGTCCTCTGCTTTTCTTGCACTCTGCAGCCCACTGTCACTGTTGTTGCCACCACAGTTGCTATCCCCCACCCCTCCCAGATGTCACTCCCCAGTGTCGGACTGGGACACCAGAGGCCCACCAAAAAACCTTAGATCAGGGGCCACTCTCAGTACTATTTTCTGCCTCTCCTCACTCAACCTCTATTCTCTTCTTTTCTTTACATACTTAAATCTATTATTACATCTATTTAGCCTATTTGTTATGGAAATAAGGAATTGCCATGAAATAAAACAAATATTTAGAAGCAGGAGGGCCCACTGACACCTGGGCCCACCAGGAGTTTTCCTGGTATCCCAGTGGGCCATTCCAACACTGTCACTCCATTTATCACTTCTCTGTTCTGTCTGTTTCTAATTTCATGCAGGACTGCGTCCCCTCCAGCTGCACTACAGGCTCATGCCTACCACTATTTACACCCTGGAGACCAATATCATAGGGAAGCCTTGGGCTTTCCGGGGATGCTGGGTGCTGTAGTAGGATGGCCATTTCTGCAATAATGGTTGTATTACCTGGAATACTTTTGTTTGTCATTTAGCTCTTACTAGTAGTCAAAATCTGTGTTTGACTAATCGGTTCAGTAGAATCATTCTGAGACGTAAGACCCAGGCCAAAAAAGCCCAATCACTGTTATTATTATCCTTGTTTCCTTTTTTGCTACAAGTGTAAACGTTCAAAAACTGAAACCAATCCTGTTTTAATCGCCCTTCTTCCAATCTCCAGGATGTCCTCTTGTCACCTAAACAGATCTTTTGATGAACTAAGTTCATTAGACAAATACCTATATTGACCTTGAATATAATCATATAGAACTGAAGAATTCAGGGATTATAAGAACATTTGTGGCAGTCATTGATTAGGTCCATCACAGCTCTGGACTCTGCAGGCCTACAGCGTCATTATAATCCATCATATGAAAAACCAAAGATAATGTCTGGGCTGATCAACTCTGCTTTAGTAAGCCGCATATCCTGAGCTTAGGCCTCTTTTGCAAAGTACATAATACATTGGTCTGATTACCGTTTGTTACATAAGAGAGATATTTCCTGATTGGGCAGCAGATAAATGTTCTTTTTATATACTGTGATAAAGCAGGAAATCAAAGCAGCACCAAAGAGAGTTTTGCTGTCCTTTTTTTATGACGTGTATGAAGACATATAGTTACAACCGCATATGAATAGATAAGTGGATACTTGCTGTAGATGAGGAAGGATATGGTAGGCTAAATGCTATGACATTAATTAATGGAAACAATATCAACCATTGCAGGATTTATTGAAACTGCTGATGCTTAATGTGCATGACTTAATTATAGACTGCCTAATGTTAATGAGAAGGCTCGGCTCCTGATGCAGTAAAAAATGCTGCAACAGGAAAGCATAACATATACATCCTAAGATGGTTTAACCGACCTTACATAAAACAAACATAAACTGGGTTAGCAAAGAAGCTACATTTATTTCTTGGATACTACAGAAATTGTTGTCCTCTTAAATGTTATTAAATTATTAATGTTCCTGTTATCCTCTTAGAAAATACATATGAAATAAAAATCAGCATTATTTGGATAAAATGGAGTCTCTGGGCCTTTCCGTAATTCGGAGCTTTCTGGATTATAACGGATCCTATGCCTGTAGTACTAAATGCTTTTGAGAAATGCTGAAACCTTTTTGTTACAGGGGATAGTGAAATGGTAAACACATTGAAGGAAAACTATACCCCCAAAATGAACACTTAAGCAACAGATAGTTTATATCATATTAAGTGACATATTAAAGAATCTTACCAAACTGGTATATATATATTTAAGTAAATATTTCCTTTTACATCTCTTGCCTTGAACCACCATTTTGTTATGGTCTGTGTGCTGCCTCAGAGATCACCTGACCAGAAATACTACAACTCTAACTGTAACAGGAAGGAAGCAAAATACAGAAATCTGTCTGTTAATTGGCTCATGTGACCTAACAAGTATAGTTTGTTTGGGCGGCCCTTATTTTTTAAAATGGCAATTTTCTATTTATAATTACCCAATGGCACATACTACTAAAAAAGTATTTTATTATGAAAATGGTTTATTTATATGAAGCAGGGTTTTACATACAGTATGAGCTCTTTTATGCAATATCTTTTTATAGAGACCTACGTTGTTTGGGGGGGTATAGTTTTCCTTTAATAATCAGAGCCACCAGTGTCTGAGGACTTGCATAGTAATACAGAGGGCTTAACAAAAACATTGTCAGTGGCTAACACATGACAAGGTAATAAAACAGTTAAGCAGAAGGCTCAAGGGCCTGATGGAATACACCCAAATGTAATGTCCTCTTGTCTAGTGTCATGGCAAAGTACAGGAGGAGAGCTGATGTAATTCCAATTTTTAAAAAGAGGTTATGGGCACAAACTATAGTAATTATAGACCTTAAAGTCTGACATTTGTAGTGGGTTTGTAGTTATTTGAAGGCTTGTCAGTTAATCACATACAGAATTTTGTGATAAAGTAAGTAGGAATTTAGACAGTACTGCTGGCGCTGAAGTCTTGTATAGGTACTTGGACTACTCGCCACATAATGTTTGTCTTCTAAACTAGGGTCTGCCAGTCTTGGTGATGCTATTTGTATGAAACAATTTTATCCCGTACATTATCCATTTGCAAATAGCATCACCAAGATCATAGTTTAGAAAGCAAACAAACACAGTTCTTGATACCGATTGTATTGTGGTCCCTTTGTACCACAGGGTTCTTTGTTGGGACCTCTTTAATCTGTTTTTAAATTACTTGGAAGACGGCTTTGTTGTACTCTTCTGGATAATGCACTACAGTTTTTACAAATTTATAGAAAGTACAGTATTAAATTAGAGAGAGTTCATATCAGGGTAACTAAGCTAATAAAGTGCATAAAGAACGTCCCTTACAAAAAATAGGTTTCATCAAGGCTTTATAATGAGAACTTTGAACTTGTGGAATTATTTCCCCAAAGCAGTTGTTCTGGCAGATAAATTATGTTCTAAGAAAAGGATGATTGTTCTTCTAGTAAGTTTCTATCTTTCTTTCTTTTTGCCTTCCTCCCGATCAGCTAGATGTTTGGAGTCTATAATATTAATAGTCAATTAGCTTGGGGCCTAATTATGGCTGGTTCACTGAATTATTCTTCTTTACGTGGTAGTTTTGTGTTTGAAAAATACATACAGTACATATATAGAAGGATTCATTTGTTTCTTTGAAAGTCAATCTCAGTCAGGGAATGGATGCCACTATTGTACAAATCTCATAGGGAAAAGTGAACAAATATAAGATTATTAAGAGAAGGTATAACGATAATGAACAGAACAAAAAAGGGTTTTTTTCCAGCAAAATGTACTATGTGATTTATCAAAACATTGTAAGTGATCTGTAACGCTAACAATGATCATTGCCTGTGAGATGTTCCTCTCTCCACAAAAACGTTCGTTAAGGGTGAGGCAAAAAAAAAGTGCATATTGTTATAAAACCTTCATTGATCTCTTTGATCCAATTGTAATTCATTTTCATTAATAATCTTCTGTGTAGCCAATCATGTTTCCTGGAAAACATTATTTCTAACACCAGTTTACTCTAAAAAGCCTTTCTTCCAGCGTAACAACCTGTCCCATTCCTTCTTGTATTAAGTGCTGTAAGAAAGTCATCAACCCATTGGACTATATTTTGGGAAAGGTTGATAATAATGACAGTGAGGACTGTCTGCTTGTCTTGCAGTTGTTTTCACATAAGATCGCACTGTTATTATTATATTTATAAAGAGCCAACATATTCTGTGGCACTGTAAAATAAATTGGTGTATACACTGAACAAACACATTTACATACTGTATAAAGCAACCAATAACCACTACAAGAGATGAAATGCCCAAAAAATGTTTTCTGAAATGTTTTTGAAATTCGAAGTTTCTTTTATTCTATTCCTTCACTCGAGCAAAGTAAATGTGCCCCTAAGATCTTTAATAAACATGTAATTAAAATGTAATTGATTTCGATATATATTGTCTAATTAGACATGCAAGTTTTATGAGTCCACTGATACACAGAATTATATATATATATTTAGTATACAGGTGTTCTAGAGCACTGGTTCTCAAATTTCAGCTTTTTCTAACCCGGAGGGGAACCTAAATTTGGAAAGCTAGCACTGAACCTCTGTTTAGGTTTGTTTCTGGTTACAAAATCCAGTTCAAGAAAGTGGGCTGCTTAAAACCAAATAAACCATTTTGAATGTGCTTCAATTAAAAGAAAGTCCTGCATTTTCACATTGGTTTAGGACAATGACTGTGCAAGATCAGTTCTGTTCTATAAACATGATATTTTATTACATAATTTTTTTCATACATTTGTTTGAGGTGCTTAAAGGCAGCAAATTACAGTCGCAGTAGGTGACTAGTTCATATGCAAGCATTAGAAACAAAGGACAAAACATTTTGTCCCACCCATGCATTAAGATGCTTCCCAGGGTACATTGTGATACTTTGCTTTGGTGTTGTGGAACATTCACCTGAAATCCAATTATCAAGCTTCATGGAAATGTTGTACTTTGTCATGAGTTTTAGTTATTATGAAAACATTAGAGCAAATTGCAACACCATTGTAGCATTAAACAGTTGGCACACACCTCCATTTTTGTTATCACAAACATGTTGAAGCATATTATTGCTCAAAAGGATAGAACTGGACCCCTATGCAGCTGATATTTATCCAGACTTCTGGGGGTTGCAGCCATCTCTTCTCTGGCTGAAGCCATTTGGACAGAAAATAATGTGTATGCAGGATCCTAGCTTCTGTGACTCCTTGAGAAGCTTCTGCTTTATTGAGAAAGATGTCTTTCAGCTGGGTTGCCTGAACACTTCAGTCCCTCTGTCTATAACATCATTCTAGGGTTGCCACATGACCTGGTATTTCACTGGCTATTCTACTTGCCCGCCTCCAGTCCCCTAAAAAATTATGTATGTATACATAAAAAGTACATGAAAAGTCCCGGTGGGCCCAGGTGTCAGTGGGCCTCTTCAGTGCTGGGCCAAGTCGCTCGGGTGCCCTAGGCAACCCGGCCGACCATGTCTCCCCTCCTAGTGCCATGCCCAAATAAACGCAAGTGCGAAAGAGGAGACGCATGCGCGGAAGAGGAGACACGCGTATTCTAAGAATTCTAAGAAGAGGAGATTCATGCACATGCGAAGAAGAGCGCACATGCCAAAGCACACATGCACGGAAGATCGCACTGCAGATGCAGTTGGTGAGGAACAAGGGTCCGAACTAGGGAAAGGTATCAGAAGAGGTACGTGCCTGGTGCCCCTCTACCTTTGAGTCCTAGGCACGTGCCTTTTCTGCCTACCCCTAGTTCCGGCCCTGGGCCTCTTGCTTCTAAACATTTGGCCTATTTCATGGTCAGTCCCTATTTCTTTTTGGTAACAAAGAGGCTTAATAATGGAAGAATAGAGTATAGTCTGTAGCGAATAGAGACTAGGAGAATAAAGAGGTTGAGTGAGGAGAGGAGATATAATAGTTTGGAAAGTGGGCCCTCAGCCTAAGGTTTTCTGGTGGGCCCCTGGCATCCCAGTCCGACACTGGCTGTAACTGTAACAGGAAGAAGTGTTGAAGCAAAACTCTGTCTGTAAATTGGCTCATGTGACCTAACGAGTATGGTTTGTCGGTATGTTTGTGTGCACTGTGAATTATATGATCCCAGGGGGCGGCCCTTATTTTTTAAAATGGCAATTTTCTATTTATGATTACCCAATGGCACATACTACTAGAAAAGTATATTATTATGAAAATGGTTTATTTACATGAAGCGGGGTTTTCCATATGAGCTGTTTTATGCGATATCTTTTTGTAGAGACCTACATTGTTTGGGGGTATAGTTTTCCTTCTTCTAACTGGCTGGCAACAAAACACGGGAATTTGCGGCGAATTCGTGCCTGGCGAATTTATTCGCCCATCACTACTGGTCAACTATCTGAAAACAACTTAGTGTTTGAAGGTGAACAACCCCTTTAACAACCAATCTATTTATCTATCTATCAACCAGTCTATTTATCATGCTGTGTAAAAAGTGGAGGGGAACATTACCAGTGATGTTTCCCAGCAACCAATCAGATCTTTGCTTTTGTTTTCTAGCTGTTGAAATCTTATTCTGATTGGTTGCTATGGGCAACATCGTCTTTAATGTGTCACAGCGTGATAAATAGGCCCATAAGTCTTTATTTAACTCATACAAGTTAGAAAAATCAAAGGACAGATCTGAAAGATGGGTTGCTGCCAATGGCATATGACTTGGGCATGGGCCACCCAGGTGTATGGCCAAAATCACGGGATAATGATGTTGCAGGTCACTTATGAAGTTAAAAATGCTTTTTGACCTGTGTGAAGGGCCGTGCAACCCCCCCCCCCATGGGCCCCCAAACAAACGAAGCAGACTGGGTTCCCCCAGCCACTGGTTTTGCTTCCTCTATAGACACGCCACTGGTAGCTGTACTGGTGTACTGTCCCAGAATATGCACCAAAACCTCTAAAATACATTAGGAAGTATCACACTCTGCACTGGTACCTAGAACATAGATACAGATTGGATACTAAAAAAAATGCAAAAAAGAGAATTACTGCCAACTGTCCTGTCCCTTTGTGCCGCAGAGTGTATAAGAATGCATTGCAGCTTGTTACAAATATTTACTTTCCATATTTCAAAGTATAAATGAGCATAAATGAAGAAGTATTCACATAACATACAAATGCAATTTACTATTCATCTTCTTTTTGTGTCTGTTGCGGTTTATTAAATAATTGCCTTTATACTGTCCTTAGTTTAAAACCAAAAACATAAGATTGTAGAAGTTATTTTTATTTTCCTTCTGTTACATTCAAACCGCTTGCCAGATCTGCACATCTAGAAAAGAAATAGCAAAAAAAAAAAAAAGGAATAGGAAAGAATACTAGTAGATGTCCATGGGAAGGCTGGTATAAAACACAACTGGGCACACACTGAAAGTCCATAAACTGAAAAAGTACAGGTTTCCATTTAACTTGCTTGAGGATAGCACATGGATACACACCCACGCAGACAATTTTCTGTATTTTGAAAGAAGATTTGATGGAACATAAGGAAACAAGAGAAAACTCTAGTTTTACATTTAGAAAAAATATATTTTTATAAAAATATTCTGCCATTTTCTTGACCTTAAATAGAAACGGACACCAGAAATTAAACCTTTTTAACATCATAAGATTGTCTTTGCATGCATTTTATAATTTTGTCATAAAAGTATTTGCCCAAAGCTTTTACATTACCTATCAGATGCCCCGTGTTTTTCTATGAGAGGGTAGCCTTATTTGTGCAACAGGAGTCAATTAGCCTATTTATTAAAGGTCGGATTCGTTTTAGAAGTTTTTGAAACCACAACTAAACCCACAAACCCTAAAACTTCGAATGTCGGGAGATTTATTAAAGAATGCAAATGACAAAAATACAAACGGAAAATTGTTGCGCTAAAAAAATACAAATACCTAGAAAACCGTACAATTCCTAACGAAAAAAAATCCAAAAACCTCTAAAAGTCCAAATTTATTTAGAGTGGTCCAGTAGGATCAGTGCAGCTCCCAATGACTTCTGTAGGATCTTTACAACTTTTGCCTGGCAACGTTTTGTATTAGTGTTTTTTTACTAGGGATGCACCAAATCCACTATTTTGGATTGGACTGAACTGAATCCTTCACGAAAGTTTCAGCCGAATACCGAACTGAATCTGAATCCTAATCTGCATATGCAAATTAGGGGTGGGAACTGGGAAACATTTTTTACTTCCTTGTTTTGTGCCAAAAAGTCACGCGATTTCCCTCCCTACCCCTAATTTCCATATGCAAATTAGGATTTGGATACGGTTGGCCGGGAAGAAGGATTTGGCAAAATCCAAATCCTGCTGAAAAAGGCCTAATCCTAAACCGAATCCTGGATTCGGTGCATCCCTAGTTCCTAGTGTAGTTTTTACACTTCATAAAGGTTAAATATTTAGAGCTTTTTCAAAAATGTTGAGATTTGTGGAAATTCTATTGCAAGTAAATGATCCCCTTAATGTATATTAATGTTTTGCAGTGTTGTTGTCAGTGTTATTATCAATGAAAAATAATACATTAGAACCATGAATAACCTAGAAAATATAGCCTTTTAAACATTGTCTAGTGAAGTCATCGTTTATAATCAGTGTTCAGTGATGTACAGCAATTTGTGATTCTTTAAAATTCAAGCTTTTTGCAAAATATCCCATGGCCTTTATAAAAGCACATTTTTATGGCGACTGTGGATTGACAGCTGATAATGCAACATATCATATATTGTACAATGGGGAAATGGAACCTTTTTTCTTGCAGCTTGATGGAAGGTGAATCTTTTCCAGCCAGTGACAGAACAGAGGCTCAGGATGTGATTTATGTAGCCTTCTGCTGCAGACTAAACAGCTGGTATTTGGAATAGACTAACATATTCCAGAAATATGCAAACCTCTATTTTGCTTTATGTAAGCATAGGCCTGAGCTTGATGGGTATTTTTTCCCCTAACATTCACTATTTTGTAAATATCTATAACTTTAGTCTTCCCGTTAACATTTTTTTTAAACGTTGATGTACTTGTATCAACAATGACATAATTGTGTACAGTTTCCATGTAAATGAAAAATATACCTTCAGAGTAAGGTGTATAATATATCTGTTCTGCAGAACTGAGGGGCACCATATTGATTGCCCTAGTGGTGAAAACACTAGCTCATAGTACAAGTTGATCTAGGGACTAATCCAATTGCCATTTTGGAGTCAGGAAGGAATTTTTCCCCCTCTGAGGCAAATTGGAGAGACTTCAGATGGGTTTTTTGTCTTCCTCTGGATCAACTGGCAGTTAGGCAGGTTGTATATAGACTTAAAAGGTTGAACTTGATGGACATGTGCCTTTTTTCAACCTAACTTACTATGTTACTATGTTACTAATAATCATTCAGCCATTCATGCCATGCTAGGGTGGGAGTTGTTGTTTTAAGCTTCTGTACTGTTTGTCTCTGTTCTTGGCATTGGGGCAATGTTTTCATTTGGTTCCAAATCATAATCATTCTATACCATTTGGCACCAGTATTAATGGAAACTGGAATTGATTGTACTTTTGAGCTCAAAATAATGAACCCAAACAAGTTCTGGTTGGTTGCGATTTGGCAGCCAGTGGATGCTGGCCGTCACTTTGGTGCCTCTTGATACCTTCTTCAGGAGAACATAATATTCTAGCAGCTGAGAACACTAATACAATGGGTACTGTGTAGTTCTCAAGTTGTGTAACAAGGCCCTGGATACTTTTAAAACCCCCTACTGACAGATATTGGTCAAGAGACACAGTCATTGCTTAAGTAGTGCTTGGCAAGAATTTCCTCTGTTCATATATAATGAGGTTCTATAGTTATTAGGCTGTGAATATTTTTCCATTTTCAAGACAGCAAAATGAATTCACGAGCCTTCCTGTACTGGAAAAATAGGCTAATGGAATTACTGTGTTTATAGAAACCTCTCATGTATGTACGTGTATCTTACTCTTATTTTATAGTTCGCCGCTCAGAAGCAACAAAACCAAAGTTCTCAAAGGGAAAGGTCCCACCGTAGTATTAGTATTTTTTTTCTACAAACCTCATTTTATTGTCACATTGTGTTCCATTTCTTTTAAACTTTGGTGTTGTTGACAAAGATTCCATCATTTCCAATACGTCAATTTCCCTTAAATTATGTGTCCTTTTTTGCCATGGAAAACGAAGGCAGAACAAACATGATGTTTTTCTTTGTTGTGTTTACCTTTCAACAAGTACATGTTGTAACACAACTAAGGACTCATTTACAATGGGGTGCAAAATTATATACCATAGGGTCTTTATACATAGCATTTCAGCATGTATTAGTGGTGGGTGCAATCTGTCCTCTGTCCCTTGCACCTTGTACTTAACACCTGCAAGCAGGCCTCACCGCACCTAGCTTTAGGGTTGTCACCAAGACCTGAGTTACAGATTTGCCAGTGAATTTGTACTACTCATTTGTTCCAACCCAGGCCTACCCACTTACGCCCCTGTCCTCCCAATTTTATGTCTGTCTTACCCCTTGTCTTCGCTGTTCCTTGCAGAATCCTCACCACAGTCAGCCCATTACATCATTGCTACGGTCATCACCCCTACCCTTTACATCACTTCCCAGTCTGTTGTGTCACCATCCAACACAGCCTGGCCAGTATGATCTTTTTAAAAAGGGTGCTACCCTACCTAGTATCTTCTGGCATCTGCTGATGTAACATATATAATATAACATATATATATAATATATAAAAAATATGAAAAAGAGAAGTATTTTATAAGGTACAAGTACAGATATCAGGCCTATCATCTTTTAGATGCTTGAAAAACAAAAAGGATGTATCCATGGCCTTGTGGAACACATTACCCTAATTCTTAACATTCAAATTGGAAAAATTAAATAAACATTTATAGAGGGGGGGGTGATGCAGCAATCAGGCAATATTCGCTTCTCTAACAAATTCCCCTTAATTATGCTACATTGCATGAAATTAGCAGGACACCTTTTCTTTTTAATGATTCCTTTTGAATCATGTGCTTAATTAAGAGGAGAGCCAATGTATAAAACCAGCTTAAATCTTACAAAAATACCCACTAACAGCTGCAAAAGGAATAATTGGTCTCAAATGGAAACAGAGCACCATCCCAACAATCCCCAGACTGGAAGATAATTAGGGAAGGGAAGAAGATGTTATATTTAATTGACTGTGTATTTATGTCAGTAATAGAGAAACGATAATGAAGATAAGGGGAAGGTTCTATAGGAGACATGAAACAATTTCCCCATGAAGGTGCAAGAAAAGATCTATGTAACACGATGATAAAGGTGCTGTGTCATTACTGCAAACACAATATCTGTAGTACCAGTTGTCAGAATCCAGACTAAAATTGTATGAGTATACCTAGACATGCTCAGGGTTCTGCTGCCCAGAGTGATATTTTTAATTCACTTCTCTGATTCACAGTTGCTTCTGTGCCTAAGGTGGTGGTTGGATGAAGACAGAGCTAAGCAATAGAAGGTTCATTTAAAAATGAGTTGTCACCTGCCACTGTTAGACCTCAGGCTCTAAGCAAGCTTGAAAACATATAGTAAATTCCTTGCTCTCTTGCTCAACACTTTACAAACAGAGTAGAAGCCATTTGCAACTGCAGCTTTTTGCTGGCTCTGCCCATCCTGTCTAAACTGAGCCGCAGCTTTGTCAACAGGGATTCATTTATCCCTTTTCATACCCCTAAATCCACAGGTATAGATACCTACTCTATTTCAAGTGCTTTTAACACAATCCAGCATCTAAGAGCTTACATCTCCCCCCCTAACTTTAATGTGAATCAGCTGCATGATATTGTGCAAATGTTTTGTGCCGGGAAATGTGGACTGACCCCCAAATGCCATGAAGTTGATATTTTTAATAACTCAAGGTCAAAAACTTCCAGTTATGAATATGACTCACAACACAGGCTTGTTTCTATGAAACAAATGATGCACCAGTCCTTTCTTAGTGTCAAATTGTATTATTGATTGGCAGTTAAGACATGTCTGTGTGAAAATTGGTATCCACTGAAACTATCTGTAATGAGAATTCCCAGTTGGTTCTGTGCAGAGGCCGAAGAAACTGATGAGATATAATTAAGTTTAAATCCCCTAGGATATATTTTTTAAAGGGAAATATAAACTTACGTTCGTCATAATGCAAATAAAGAGAACGTGCTTTGAAAACGCAATTTTTTCCACATTTTTATTTTTTTAGGTGGATTTCGGACCTAAACTGCCTAGAATGTCAAACTGCCATGTATGAACAGATATAGATGTCATTAAAGACATCTAAGGCAATGGCTGGTGGCACTCTGAGTTTCAGGTGCTTTTCTGCCAGCAAAAATACACCAGCATTTTAATTTTTTTAGGTTGATTTCGGACCTAAACTGCCTAGAATGTCAAACTGCCATGTATGAACAGATATAGATGTCATTAAAGGCATCTAAGGCAATGGCTGGTGGTACTCTGAGTTTCAGGTGCTTTTCTGCCAGCAAAAATACACTAGCAGGGAAAATGCTTGGTGCACCATATCATTGGTTTTTTTGTTTGGTATAGTGAGTTTAAACAGAGATAATGTAGCCCTGTATAAATGGGATCTTCCATTGCCATATTTTCTATCATTGTTTCGGGCTTATAATTCTGTATAGGTTGTCATTATATAGACTAGATGGCTTTAAACTGTTTTCCAATTTATGTTTTCATGTTTCATACATTTGAACCAGTGTTATATGATACTGGAGGCCCTGTTTCATAAAGTTGGGTCTTCAAATGTTTCTTAACCTGGGGTCAGATCTTACTGGACTACAAATGCCAATGTGCCTTTAATCATAATTATATGTTCAAGAATGTTGGCCATTGTAGTCCAGCAACATCGGGATCCCAAGATTAAGAAACAGCACCGAGGACTGAGTAAGGTAATTAAAAGTAGAGCTCTAGTACTTTACAGAGTGTTTATGCTGTTCTTTTTTTCTTAATTTATAGACCAGAAAGCTGACAAAAGCTGAGAGGCAGAGGTTCAGTGAAGAGGTTGAGATGCTGAAGGGTCTGCAACACCCGAACATTGTCAGGTTCTATGATTCCTGGAAGACCACAGTCAAAGGGCAGATCTGCATTGTCCTCGTTACTGAACTCATGACATCAGGCACCCTGAAGACGTAAGTGGTTTTGCTTTTAGTGAGTCAGCCTGTTCACTGTAAAACTGTGGGCAATAGTCTATCATGCTTCCAAGTGAAGAACTGCCAATGTTTTATATCATACCCCTTTCTGCATCTTACTTGTGAAAAGGTTGCCACAAGTAGAGTTACAGTTTAGGATTCCAGCAGTAACCATACATGCCCTTGTACAAATTATGCACCCTTCTTTGCACCCTGCTGTCATCATTACCACTACATATGTTTTAAGGACTGAAGAACTGCATCACTACACATAAGCTGTCGTGTAGGGCCACCTCAACAATTTCTTTTTCACCAATTTCTTGCAGTCATTGCCCAAGCCACAGATACTGTATACAAATGGTGGTGATGTTATCGATTTAAGAAGCTTTTTTTGTCTTTTTATACATTAGATACTTAAAGCGCTTCAAGGAGATGAAACTGAAAGTATTACAAAGATGGAGCCGTCAGATCTTAAAAGGTCTTCATTTCCTCCACACTCGCTGCCCTCCCATCATACACCGGGACCTGAAGTGCGACAACATCTTTATCACAGGTCCCACTGGCTTTGTGAAAATTGGAGACCTTGGTCTGGCTACGTTGAAAAGTGCCTCCTTTGCAAAGAGTGTCATAGGTACAACTATTTAACAACTACAGTATTTAGCTCTCTATTTCTATTTAACACTATTTCTTGTAAGTGCACAGTAGATAGGAAAAGTAAAATGTGAACACATTCAGAAGAACTCCACAAGGTCTGGAAAGCTCTGTATCCCTTCACTTCAGTTAAAAAGATACCAACGGCTACTCAACACAAAACAAATGTATATAAATGTATTCATTGTATTCACTGTATTCATGAGTGGTGGGGGAGGTATACAAATGTCCCCCTTCCACTCCCTTCTGTCCCCTAACTTATATATTCATTAAGACTAGTATTAGGGAATGACCCTTGTTATTTCTTAGCCATTGTAAATGGTGTGAATGTCCTATATATATATATAGAGAGAGAGAGAGAGAGAGAGAGAGAGAGAGAGAGAGAGAGAGAGAGAGAGAGAGACCTTGACTAGGATAATGAAGCAGACTTTTTCTGATTTCCTTGATTATTTGGCCTGGGGTACATTCTAGTATTGGCACCTATACATGAAATATAATTTGGCCTTAGCAGAGGAAGTTATATCAGAATTTTAGTAACATTGATAATAACAAAATTGGAGATTATATACGTCTCTTTGGATTTGCCTGTTGTAAATATTTTTTTTTTTTAAATTTGTAGCAGTGTTTCCCCTTTAGTGTAATGTCATTTTGTATGTAAAAACAAAAAGCATTCTTTGCCATGCACTCCTCCAAGATTCAAGCACCGTGACAGACTAAATATTTGCTCTCAGTTGATTCTGACAAGGCAGGATAGATTTTATTCTGTGTGCTGAAAAGTCCAGATCCATAGAAACATAAAAATATTTACAAAAATGATGAGAGTGCTAAATGGCACAGAACTTAATTGATTATTTTGCAAAATACAGAACAGAAGGTTTGGCATTTACTAGTCACATTTATTTGGTTTTTCTGATTTGTGTTTGATTTCCAGTCATCTACAAGGGATTTTTCTTCTTGGTGATTGGGATCTTCTGACTTTCTTATAAAAATAATTTTGTGTTGCTTCTATTTATCCAATTAACATAGGGTATATTTAGGTAAAGAGCTTTGCAGCACACTTCTAAAGACTTACAGTATAAGAGGTCATCTACTTCTGCACCCAAAGTGTGCAAAGTGCAAATCACCAACTAAGTCACCATGCTTTTTTCCCATAATTCAAGCATTCATGTAGTGACCAGGGGCAGTTGCAGCCTGATACAATTGCATTTGCGCTTCAAATCAGATGCAACTGCGCTTAAAATTAGGTTGGCATGATTTCTGTAATTGGCATGATTGGAAAGGGAAAATAATGGGTGTTCAGTTGAGCTACAGCAAATAAATGTCCTCTCTAGACTACTATCTGCCTAACTGCAAATTAATGCGTTTTCCTTCCAAACCTGCAGAATACATTTTTATTTTTCCTAACCCCCATGTGTTTTATAACTTACTGCAGGTACACCGGAGTTTATGGCTCCTGAAATGTATGAAGAAAAGTATGATGAAGCTGTGGATGTTTATGCTTTTGGAATGTGTATGCTTGAAATGGCTACTTCTGAATATCCTTACTCTGAATGCCAAAACGCAGCACAGATCTACCGCAAAGTGACCTCAGTAAGTTCCGAGACAAATGTTCAGCATACGATAGCAGCTTATAAGATTAAACATTGGAATGTAAAGAATATATCAACGTAAAATTCATGCAACCTTCAAAGTAACACACCTAAACTCACTGAAACCTAAGTCATACATCTGAAAATTGCATTTTTTTTGCAGGTAGAATGAGACTAAAAGCAAATTAAGGCAGCCCTTTTCTTGAAAAAAGGGCCCATAATGGTCATGATATGTTGACTAAAGTCATAAAAGTCATACAGTGTTTCTGCACATATATTGTGTAACCCACAGGCAACAGCAATTAACTTTCATTGATCTACACACATGAATGGAAGCTTCTGGCAAGTTATTGTGATTTACTGCCCTGGGGATACGAATTTGCCATGTTATAGTCTGTCATCATGGCCATATATCTTGGGATTTCTTTGTAAACAGTTATTGGGTGCTTAAATAACCAATGATTTCACTGGCATTCGGGGCAGATCCAAGCAGGGACAAGCCCTTGCTAAGTTTATTTGCGAAAGTGCAACGTTTCTGGGGAAACCCCTTTGTCAAGCATGAAATCATTTGTATTCTCAATGTATTGGGAGGTTGCACAAGCCCTTCACCAGGTACCAGGCATTCAAGCCAGATGTGCAAGCGCGGTAATATTTTACAATTCTCAGTGCATAACCCCCCCAAAGTCAAAGCAACAAGTCTTATTCTAGGGTGCAAAATACACAGCTGATGTACACTAAAGGAGTGAAACAAGTTAGTCATATGGGGGTGGTGTGACCTGGACTTCTGATAAGGTAGAAGTACGTGTGCTTCTGACTTCCATGCTCACATGTCCTGTCCACCACTCACATGGGCAGAAAGGGCAGAGAGGGCAAAAGACAAACAATGGAAGATTTTGGCTGACCCAGTGTTTCCCAGTTTGGCTAAATCCATCTCAAGTCCAGAAACAAAATACTTTAGTTTCCTTTAACTGGAGAATATTCTCTTCTCAACTACTTAGGAATTAACAAAGCACTTGGGCAATCTATAAATTAAACTAGAGTACCATAGATATCACAATATCACCTACACACATACATATACATCTCTTCGCCAAATATCGTCTACTAAAATGTTGTTCTCCCCAAATAATTTGACAGCAATTTCAGTATCAGACAGATTCTAATGTCCTTTTTTCCTAACTGAATTCGATAAAATGGCTGAGAGTTCCCAATAAAAGTGTTAAGACCAGCAATGGGTTACCATAAAGAGAGAGGTGTTGCAACTACTTCAGATGGCTTGAACATAGGGAAATGGGAAGAGTTAAAAGAGGGAATGTCATTAAAACTTGCAAGTGTTATTTAAAATGGTTTTTTCTGCGAATGTTTAGTACTGCTCACAAAGTAAAATCATTTACTGGTGAATATTACATTGACATTGCTTTAACACCTGCTCTGGAGTTTTGTTAAATATTTTGTCGGAAAAAAACACTTTACACTTGCGAAATGTAATTACATACGCTGTGAATGTTTGCAAAGGCCTTTCGGTTGCAAACTTTGTGATGAAGTTGTTGAGGTCTTTAATCAGTTGAAAAGGATGTAAACATGGTTGTCAACATTGTTTTTTGCACAAAACATATTACATCCCCCTTAGAGTGCATTAGAAGCTTAGGCTCTTTTTTGAACAAGGACTTGAGAGTATAAGCAGACCTATACCAATTTAAGTTCCCCTCTCAGGTAAAGACATTTGAAGTTTTGTGCTCAAGCTTCCTAGGAGAACTAAAGCTATTTCCCAGATTTACAATATGAGGCCATGATGTGAGCAGTTTGCCTTGTGCTCACATTGGAAGAGGAAAACATGACAAAGACCCTACGAGAATATTAAGATAAACAAATTATGATACTGCTATAAAAGCGTTGTAAAAATTCTGTTTAGGTGGCATGTGTCCCCCCAGAGGCTAACAAATATTTACAAAGGACTTCAGTCAATTTGCTTAAGAGATTGCTGGTCCCCTGATCTAAATCTGTTTGGTTGGGTCGTTGGTGTAATCCATAATATAACTGTCATAAAATGGGCAAGAATCATCTTTTTTCGCTTATTTTATGTCATTTCCTATTTGCTGCAGAAATAGAATATACATTGTAAAAGGCACAGTAGGCATGTACACGATTAGAGGTGATGTATGAGGAGGTCCTGGACAGAGACAGAGACATTGGTCCCTCTAGCGCATTAAAACTCAGACTTGCTTACAGACCCAATGGTCTATACAGACACCACACACGCAAGGATTCGATTCTAAAGAGAAAGTATTAACAACAGAAATGTTATGTATGCTCATTTAAGTTAATTTCTTGAGTTTCTTGGCATTGCGTTTCTATGCGTGCAGTTGCAGCCTTTTCATTTTTCTGGTGAAGGCTGCTTGTGTACTTGCTTAATAGATGAAAAAATAATTTTGTTTAGTGACCTTTGAGTAAACATGCCATCACACTCTAAAATACCGGAGAATATATGATTAGTCAAAATATATCCCACAGTTTAAGGTCATAAGTGACCACAAGTGATCTCAGCTGAGATAAAACTCCTACAAAAACATCACCTGTTTGTATTCCTCATGTATCCAAACTGTGGATAGATCTTAAGGGGCTCCTTTAGAATGCTGTATTTGAAATTCTCTTACTGTTTACAAAGATAGTACACAAATATTAGGGTGCAAAATGCCCTTTTTCAACCCAGACTTCCTTCTGGAATGGAGAGAGAAGAGCTGAGCCTCACTCTGTATGCAGAGAAAGTTATATGTGTACAGAATGTTGACCTGTGGTCATTCAAACATACTAGTTAGAGAGCACCAGGAGAACTTACTGCCTGCTTAAGGTGGCAAAATATTATTTGTGTCCTTTTGATAGATTAGTTGGCTTATCTGCCCATGTATGGATCCCTCCATTGGGGCTATCTGAACAATATCTGGTCGAAATCAGCCAGATGTTGATTAGAAAGGTTTAATGTTAACATCGACTTGATGACTGCATCAACTTGTTGCCCTCATCCCAACAGCCCCTATTTCAGTTGTTTTAATGGATTAATCTGATATGGATCATCTTGCCAAACAAGTGGATCTTATAATGTATGGCCACTTTCACAAAGAGAAAATTGCTTGGAATACTCACGGCATTTTCATTCATAAATGTATGTTATAGTAGAGTCCCATTAATTCTCTCTTTGTCCTAGAAATTACTAACCTGCTGCATGACATTCCATAAAGCCAGTGGAAAAACTAGAACCCTGCCATAGCCTGGATGACTGATAAGAAGTTGAGATAAGATAGACAGTCTTGTTCCCAGAATACATTCCATTCCAATTTTAATGAAGTTGTAAGGAAAAGTGTAGTTCAAGGGTATTAGAATAAACAACAGGATTAACTCTTTACTTCATTGCTTTCCAGGCTTGTGCCCAGTCCCCCTCAGCAGTGAATGCAAAGACGTATCTCTATCTTCAAGTCCAAGTGGTCCTATACATTCAGAGAAAACCTATATCACTGTTTATCACATGGAAACTCTATTGATGTCTATAGAAAATACCAAATTGAATCTTGACTATAAGCTTTCATGTGATTAACTATAAAATTATGTTTCCTCATTGATTTGAATCTGGCCCAGTATTTCCTATACCTTATTTTTTGTGGTAAGCCTGCTGTGCACTGCATTGATTTCTGTATTTCTGCAGCAAACAGCTCCCCGTTAATCAGAATTTTGATTGCAGGATTTCAGAGAAGTCTATGAACATGGCACAATGCAGTCACGCTCCTGCCTATTATGTGATTACAGAGAGCCCTAATTTTATTAACCTTGCATTAATGAATATCTGAGAAGAACATGCTGGCATCTGATTACAGCAACATATGGTTAATGTTAGCAGATAAGGTCTATTTGGCCCTACTCTTTCAGCCATTCCAGCTGTAATTTGATTTTCTACAACACCACTGAATTATATTAAATATGTTCTCTCTTTCTTATCTCACCGGCTCCTGGATCTCTCTTTACCCAGGAACGCCATCTGACCTTTGCTGCCAATGTTTTAAGCATGGAAGTAAGATAATAGAGATAGGAGGCTTGATGCACAGCCAAATGTATCTGAACACCAGCCTGTCCAACATCTCATTATGGAACCAATGGTATTAATAGGAAGTAGTTCCTCCCTTTGCTGCTGTAAAAGCCTCTGCTCTTCTCAGAAGGTGTTCTAGTATAAGTTGGAACTTTGTTGGTGGGATTTGCTTCTGTTTAGTTGCAATAGTAAATGTTGGGGATCAGTCAGTGTTCCAGTTCAGCCCTCAGCTGTTCAGTTGGGTTAAGGTCAGGGTTCTGTGCTAGTGATGTGCAGGCCAGCCTGATACCCATAAACCCTTGAAACCTGTGCGACACGTGGTTTGGGTGTGTTAGAGCCAACCACGATGTACAGTTTGCGGGTCGCGGGACCTTAGACTGCTGACTTCAGAATTCCTGTTTTATAGGTGCGTGCCTGCCCTGCCCCTTTTATGACATCATTGGCAGGACAGCGCAGGTTTATAAATGGAGGGGCGAAGATGGGTGTGGGTGAGCATGGGTCTTGATCGTGCAGGTGGAGCTTTTCTTGACCCACACAACACTACCCTGTGCCAATCAGGTTTTTCATCTCCAACCTCAGCGACCCAATTGTGCACTTACCCTCACTTTGTGCATAAACATGCTGAAACAGGAGAGAGTCCTCCCCAAACTGTATCTACAAAGAAAGTTAGAAATGTCAGGTAAAGGCAAGGTATCCAAATTCCAAACCTATTATATCCAAAGTTCCAAAATACTCAAATGCAGTGTTCTGAAACAGATCACAGACGCCCAACACAATTCTAAAAGAGGCAGAGGCATTGAGCCCATTGTTTGCCCTATTATGCTGCCACAGAGGTTGTAAATGACTCCTAAGCATTGCACATAATAGATATCATACCTGTATGTCATTGTATTAATTTTACTGGAACCCAAATCCTTTTTGGTATGGTACCCTGGAAAATGTCCCATTTCTAAACAATTTTATCTACTGTAGTTGTTGCCAGGCTATTGTTGCTGGGATCAGAAGACTCATCCCAGCAACATTGTTTACCACTTTAAACACGTGAAAAAGCCAGGTCAGAACATTCAGCATAACTGTAACTGATGGCATGAGATAGTGCCCGAGACTGAATGGAAAATTTCAAATGCAATAGAAGGGTATCCCCAGAGGGTGTGCTGATAGACATATCGCATAGAGAAAAGATACAAAGTACTGGAAAGTGAACCACATCCCCTGAAAAATGGACTGTAGTAATGGTAACCACGCATCTAAGTGCTACTGAACATAGGGGATGCAAAATGTACTATTTGTGCAGTGGGAACCAGTTGATAGTAATGGCAGATGGTTTGGCTGAATGTATCACTTTGAATGAGGCCTTAACTGCAACCTAGGGAATAGGAAAAGTAATATGGCCAAAGTGTACTTCTCTCTGCTACTTGAGGAGGCAGAAGGATAACAAGTGACGGACAGGTTTAAAGGGACAGGAATGACAGATTTTAAAGGGACACTATCCCCTCGTACCCTGTGCCCCGTATCCCCTCATAATTTCTTATTCTTTAAATAATCTAAAGTAATCATTGAGCAGATATCAATGGTCAGACTTTATAAACAGGAGACCCTTTCTCTAAGTAAGCAAATCCTTCACCAAATACAGTTTTGTAAACAGAATAAGAGGAATTTTCTATATAAACTTCCTTTTTGGTTATGTTTTAAGCAACATTATTTTTTTAGCATAATTAAAATATAATGTACTGTTGCCCTGCACTGATAAAAGTCGCGTTCTTACTTCAGAAAGGCTACTATAAGTTATATAAATAAGTTGCTGTGTAGTCACGGGGGCAGCCATTCAAGTGACATGCAAGTGTTCCTTTAACCAAGTTGCAGTGACACATTGTCTCCTACATTTGTTGTAGAATGGCACCACTTTACGCTCACAATGTTAATCATTGCATTAGTATTAAGTTCTCTTGGCACAAGTCAGTAGCAGCTACTAATTCAGCTTGTGAAGGGAACCCTAGTTTTGCTGTCAGGGTTGGGGATTCACTTGCATCACTTGGATGTAAATGATCAGAGCAGAGGGCATTGGCAAGGGAGCATCTGGGGGCAAAATTACCTTTCTGAGGGCCTGCGTCCGAACTAGTGCTTTGCAGTTATGCTTGGGTTGTTAAATAAGAATCCAGTAGGCCCAGCTGAAATCAGGCAGGAGGAGAGAGGCTACCATACCTGTGTGTACTATCTGCTCAATTACCGTAAATGCAGAGAAAGGAAAATAAATAAATCTTGCCCTTTGAAGTGCTCACTACAAATCCACGTGCAGCCAAGATAATGCTGGAATTATTAAAAAATAAATTCTGCATTTTCAGTAAAGAACATGACAATTTAGAAATTGCACTTGCACACCAACTCCATTATTTGCTAAAACAATCCAAAAAAAAGAGTTGATGTTAAAATATACTCTAGATGAAATGTTACAGTTTTGCGGTGAGATGTACAATACTTTATTGTTAGATTGGTAGACGAATGATGGAAATGACTTTTGCATAGCAAATACCAGATGCATAAAAGTCCACGCAAGGCAATTTTGTGGCCTAAATTGTAAGCAATTAAAAATAGTGCTTGAAATCTATTTCAAAGGTAAAACAAAACTGGTAAAATGAACACCAAATTAACTAAATGCTTTAAATGTATTTGTAAACATGATACATGTTGTTCTCCTTACATCAATTTTCCTCTAAAATAATTCATGTGTATTCTTCCCTAGATGACTAATGATAAAAACGAACGTTGTATTTCTTCCTTTTGGGACTTGCCAAAGATAGTACAAGCGCTGCTTCTCAAATGGCAAACTGATTAATACTTGTCCTGCCACATTCACTGTGCAGCTGTATGCCAAGTACAAGTACACATACTTGAGCTCCTTCCTGGGCAATCTGGCAAGGAAGGGGTCCCACTACCAGATACCGACATAATGTTCTCTAATGCTTGTACAAAACAAACCTGCCCTGAGGCATATTAGTAACTACCTCAAGCATATACATATTGATGCAATCAGCTTAATAGCTGATGATACGGAAGCATGTGCTTGCTGGGAGCAGAAAGTGGAAAGGGCCAGTATGATGCTGATTTGTGCAGAAGTTGGCACAGAACACATTAGCTGCTGGTATTTTAATCTGGCATCTTTCCATGATTTAGAGAATCCGAGAAGAACGTCACAGTCCCTTACTCTGTGTTTCTATTTGTATAATAAGGGTTGAAGGTGTTGGACATAGGAGACAGAGAAAGTAATCTACAAAGATTTAAGAGGACACTTTGGATAATCATTTAAACCTCTGACATTTTGATGATACATTATTTTATCTTTTATATATATACAGCATCACTTTCTTTTAAAAAGGGGCCTAAGAACATTGCCAGTGTCAGATATGAGTCCAGATGTACAGTACCGCATTATAAGGATCATTTACTTGATTCCCTGCTGCAAGTGTAGGGCACTAGAGGGCGTAATATCGTACCCCTTAGTACTCAATTAGTATTTGCAGCAGGCGTATCGAGTACACCCTGGACTAAATCCAGTGTGAGATGCAAGGTGCAGCATAAAGCGCTCAGTTTAGCTCTGTACTTACCAAGGGCCATAGGGCAAATGGTAAGTACAGGGCCCAGCAGTGTCCTGCACTTGTTAGCAGGATAGGCGATGCCTATGTACCTTCCATGAATACAGTTTTGCTGATTGCAGTCAGCTCTGTATTCATTGGAGTAATGCAGGTCCTTGTGCTCCATTCCTTGTGCCTGTGGGCACAGGACAGGTTGCAAAGTGCTAAACAAATGGCATGAATGTAAAAACGTGACTACCAAAGGAGTGCAAGTACAAACGTGTGCCCTAAATCAGTGCATGTTTGTCCTGCAGCAGGTCAGGTACGGCATGGTTACCAGCAAAAAGCACTTTCAGATGCAGGTAAAGATGCGGGTTGGGGGGGTCTGCAAGGCATAGTGTAAGTCTTATCTTTAGTGTCTGCAAGGTGTGGTGCAAGTCTTATCTATAGTGACTTTACTCCTTCACAAATTGTTTTTAAAAACATTTTTGAATATTTTCTGCACTTTCTGATGATGTCACTTCCGGGTTGCAGCAACAGAACGTCCTGTTTAATGGTGGTCAGTGGGCTGTGGATCAAGTTATGAATTAGGCAATAGTTGCGAGTCACAGATCCAGTTTGGGTCCTGGTTTCATAAACTGGACCAGCGCAGGGCTCTAGTGCATGTAGGAATGTGCATGTAGAAGTCACAACACAGTCTCAAAGTAGAAAAAACTATTACCCTAATTTATGTTAATAGTCACCCTCATTGCTGGTAAACTGCCCTTACTTTGAAGACCTAGTCAGATCACCCATTTCTTTTTCATGCAATGGATGACATGACTGGTGCACTGAGTTCAGTATCTGTCCAATGTGGGACTGGCACTGCATTGTAATTTTTCCATATGGAGGTACAAGCACAGGGGTATTGCTTAGAATTTAAGGGAAAGGCACCAACACTAAATGCCCATAGCTAATGGGGCTCCTACTGCACAGCTTGATTGAGCCGCAGCACTAGTACCATCACTAGTAAATGTGTTTTTTTCCTAGGACTGAATGTATATTAAGATAATACAGGTGCAGATATCACATGCTTCAATAATAGACCCATTTTTCCCTTTCGAGTTCTCCCCATTCTTTAGTATTGTAGCCAAAATCTTATTATGTTATTCCCAAGGGGTTCTTCTATTGCGTTGTAAGTTGACTATATTATATGAAGCACAGATATTTAAATTATAAAAGCACTGTGTACCTTATTGTGTGCTAAGAACAGCTACCAGTATATTTGCAAGATGCCTTATTGCTTTCACCAGCTTGTCATCCGAACGGCGCTGTAATTATAAATAGATGCGGCAGTTCCACTGCGGTCTCACTGAAATGCATTAATACAGAGGAGGGAGAGAGGTCCTAGCACATGGTTAGCTTTGCCCTTGGATTTTGTTTTTTTAGTAGAAAATAATTACATTTCTCTGAGACAAAGAAGAACTTGTTTCTAATAACATTTTTTGCTTGACCAAAACAAATTCAGACTTGAATAGTAAAACTAAAAATAGGCCTAGAAGAAATATATATATATATAAGTCCAGCCCCTTGGCATTGCCCTTATTTGATTCTAATAAATCCCCTGTGAGCTGCACACCTGAATCCAGGGTTCATGGAAGCTCCAGCTGGGTGCAAATCCTGCATCAGCCAAAAGCATGTACAGTGTATCATATTTTGCTGCACAGACATAAATATGGTTATTTATCATGGGATTAAATTAATTTTAGATTCCTGCCATGCAATGAAGTAAAAAAAAGACTTGTGGTTTACCTTAAAGGTTGACTTATGGTCACAGCTCGTACCTGGTGATATTCTCCTTTAAAGAGGGGGACTTGTTATATATATATGCCTCTAGAAATAAAGACTTGTCCACCCAAAATCAGTTTTTTGGACAGTGAAAGAAAATATTCAAATCTACTTTGCAATGGTTTTTCAAGTGATTTCTGAATGCAATTGGCAGAAATGTTTGTTTATCCCTTTCTTACATGTAGCAGAAATCGGTTCTCCTCTGGGTCTGTTAATTGCCAGCTGCTTCTTCATTTCAGGAGTCAAATCTAGGAGCCAGACAGGCGTTTTTAACAGCAATGCGGAATATTTTTAATCAATGTATAATGGAAAGTTACCTTTTATTGCATTATGCAAAGCACAGTTTGGGTTGAAATCCCCATTAAGTGGGAGGTAATCGGCAGAACCATAGACGAGCACAGGATTATGCTAGTGATGCTAAGGGCTATACCTATAGCAAAGGAGATGTAGAGGTTACTTATTACAAGTCCCAGCATCCTTGCGAAAATTTAAAAAAATATCTGGTTAAGCAGAAAGTGTCAAATATAAGTTTGAATCCAAATAAGTAAATAAGTCCCCCTTAAGCTCCTATTCTCCAGTGCAAATTACCCTGGGGACACAAACTACACAGCATATTCTAGATGGGACCTTACCAGTGCTTTGTAAAGGGGAAGAATTACCCCTCCTCCAGCAAGTCCAGTTGTTTTAAATTTACCTATCCTAGATATACCCCTCCTCCAGTAAATCTATACCCCTTTTAATAACTGGATCAGGCTGCCAGTCATGCCTTTGTGGCTGCACAGATCTTGCCATAATTCACTTACATACATCTCTTTCTTGACATTGCATTGTTGCAATGTTGTTAAAGGGTTAATTTAAGATTGCAGTCAGGATGTGCAGTCACTCTAAAATGGACATTGTTGGGCATTTTGACACTATTCATTACGTCCATACATCATCCATGTATCCAAGTACATGCACTTCCATATAGTTGCACCATGCACTATTGCATCCATGCTGCCTCTTCTGCTGAATGACATGGGCTTATTCTTAAAAGAGTACCCTCAAGCTAATTCCACCCTGAACGTGGCTGTTATTCCATTGTTCCCACACTTAATAGGTGCAATAGATCAAACAATCACACGCAGGTGTAGTCTTACAGTAAGAGTTGAAAGTAATGCAATTCTTGACACTAGCCACAACTTGCATTTTATGTGCTAAAACTCACACAAATAATTGCATCACAATTATCCACAATTATGGCAGGTGTATCTCCAGGCACGGCAAAAATTGTGCTGAGACTTTGGAGGAAAAATGCTGTATTGTTAATAACATGGTGATTTGCATCTGAAGTTGAACTTAAAAATGACTCTTGATGACCAATTGTATTAGTAGGCCAGAAAGACAGCATTTCTAGGATTTTTTTTATTATAAAACACAAAAAAAACAAAACACAAAAAACATCCACAAAAATTAAACCCACCCATACACCCTCTTGCCTGCAGAGTCCACATTCCAAAACCCTCCACCAATTTCACAATTCCATTTTCCTTCAAGAAACTCAACTGTACCACAGCTGCTCTCACAATGTTGTCAGGAGTGGCATTAGACTAGTCAAAAGATCTCCTGCACCTGTGCTGCCAGATAGGTATCGTGTGCATGCAATGATTATATAGAGGGTCTCGCGGTCCCGTAGATGATGTCCAGCAAAAACCCCATAAGCCTAAGAGTCTGCATAGGTCAAATTTTTTAAGACGGGTACTTTAAGCTGCTGCCATCTAACCATTTACACTTTTAGTCACAGGACAACTGACAAAAAGTGCTCATTGGTCTCCTCCTCCCCACACTCCCATGGGCAATCCCTGCAGACAGCAATTATAAGATGGAACCCATGACTAGAGAGATTGCACTGACTGTATTTAATATAAAGGAAATTAATTAAGTATAGCAACTTGCTAGCCCAAGGTACAACCCCTGCTCCCAGTGTTGGACTGGGATGCCAGGGGCCTACCAGAAAACCTTAGACTATGGAACCACTTTCCAAACTATTATTCCTCCTCTCCTTACTCAATCCCTTTATTCTCCTATTCTTTAATCTCTACAAACTATACTATATTTTTTCCATTATTAAGCCCCATAAAGAAATAGAGAATGACCATGAAATAGGCTAAATGGTTAGAAACAAGAGGCCCAATGACACCTGGGCCCACTTGGAGTTTTGCTGGTATCCCGGTGGGCCAGTCCGACACTGCCTGCTTCTGTTGCCCCAACACCACTCCCTACCACATCTCCACATCTCCACCGCCCCATGTAAAAGGCTACTGCACCGAATCCCCAGGTGGGCTCAAACAAGGGGAAAGACAAGGTACATGCCCAGTGCTCCACTGTTGTACCCCAGGCATGTGCCTCTTCTGCACAAGATAGCTAAGATAATGTTACTAGTTGATGTAACAACTGATGTTACTAGCTGTTACTATATAGTTTTTTTTAAATTTAAGTCTGAAAAAATTTGAGTATTTTCTTTTTAAAATTGGAATTTTTAGTTGAAAAAAAACCACAAATTTTTCAAGATTTATTATACCCCGAGGCTGCAAAAGTCTGAATCCGAAAATACTCCATCTTCAACCTGTAATTTGAAGATATTATTGTCTGCACTGGGTTTTGTACGATAATTTGAACATTTCGGCTTTTCTGACAAATTTTTTGCGCAGCAATCTGAAAAAATCACGGTTTTCGCGTGCTATTCCAAAAAAGTTGAGTTTTTTGTTAATCTGCAATTTTTTTATTTAAAGAAATCAGGAAAATTCGGATTTTGATAAATAACCCTTTTAATGTTATCAGCTGATTTTACTAGCGGATGTATTAGCTGATTTTACTAGCAGATGTTACTTGCTGATCTTACTAGGGAATGTTACTAGCTGATGTTACTTAGCCAATCTACTTTGCTTTAAGGGAACACAACCTAAAACCACTTGTTTGTAGATGACCTTTATGCAAGTGGGTTGCTTGTACATCCTTGCTGGTACAATTAAGCCTCAGAGAGTGAATAAGAAGCCCAATCCTTTGTCAGGCTTTTGCTCTCGTCTAAGAAATCCTACTTTTTCCCAACCGCTGCCAAGCAAATAGAGTATCAGGGCAGAATGCTCCTTGGATGAACATAATAACTTCCACAATACCTTGTGCAAGAGTGTTCCGTTCCCGTTGAGATCAGAAAGATTGTACCTGTACTGTACACCAACTGAATGCTTGAAGGATAAACCAAACATGGCGCTTTCTAAATGAAAACTGGATATGCTTTACCTTGAAGAAAAATATTTTGCTGTTCTCCCAGTTAAAGGAGTGCAAACTTTTTTGAAAGTCTCCTGGCTCATGTGGAGTGAGTCACGGTACCAGTGCTTTTGTTAGTGTTAAGGTTGACTGTCGCCTGTGTAATAGTTTCCTGCATCAACAAGTAGGCAGATACAGAGCACGCCCTCCCTCTCTCCAATGATCTCCTGCCCTGGAATCCATGAACTGCGCTATTAACCAGGGCTGCACAAGCTCTGCATTCATCCTAAACTCTCGGGTGCCAGAGAAAACAAACCAGAGAGAAAGCTTAAAAATATTGTTTACCACCGCCGTACTGACTGTGCTGTTCTGAGCTATCAAAAGCTAAATGAGGTATGGAAAATTTGGAGGTCATTTCTTGTCACTTACTCCAATGCAGTTTAGCCCTATACAATGCAATGGCCTACATCTATAGGTGACTGATTATATTCAGTCTCCCTTGTGTTTTGGGGTAACTATGTGCCCATTCTTTTAGGGAGATCTACTTCAGATGGTTCAGAGGAGCCAGGTGTTTTTCTGCACCTCATGGTTCAAATAATTCTACAGATTCTCAAATGGATTGGGCCATTGCAGGGAATTCAATTTTTTATTCCCGAGCCACTACCGTGTTACTCTGGTCTTGTGTTTGGGATAAAGAAAGACAAACTTTCTCCCAAACCTCAATGTTTTTGCAGAAAGAGACAGATTTTATTGCGTTATTTGCCTCTGGTCCATCCCTGTTTTACTTCACTGTGGGTGTTTGTAGATGTGTGGGTAGCATTAGATTGAAGCCACACATTTAAAATTTGACATGTTTTACAGTTACACATGCATAATTATTTTTCAAATAAACTTTCTAACCAAAGGAACCCGTCTGATGTCCTATGTAACCCAATCAACTAAAGCAGTGCGACTGTGAAGAAATTGCAGTGATCTAGTCAGTTTACAGTTTGCCCCAACTCCTATCTTTTTCCAGTATTCCGGGGGCCATGTTAGACTTGTGCATGCACAGTATAGAACTTTTCCCAGAATTTCTGTACTCTGCATACACCCTCCTAAAATAACCACACGGGACATCTGGCATGGCACTCAGCAAACAGTACCATGGGCTGGTGCATTATTTTAAGAATGTAAGTGCCAGTCCAAGGTAACAGGTAAGTGTCTATAACCACCTGTGATTTTACCTTTCCTTTTCCTTTAACAATCAGAAATCTATTCATTGTATTTGAAGGGTCTACATGATATTCTCAGGTCTGCTCCCACGGGGTCCTGGAATTGAATTATTAGAGCCAAGGGTGTAACTACAGAGGAAGCAGACCCTGTGGCTGGGGAGGAGGTATATGGGGCCCCATGGGGCCCTAATTATATATATATATGTTAACATATATTGATAAAACAGAACAACCTCTGGATATGTTGGGGCCCTTAAAATTAATTGGCTGTGGGGCCCAGTATCACCTAGTTATGCCATTGACTAGAGCATAGAAAAACAGGACCAGCACACACAAGGACTGAACAATGGGGATAACCCCTGTGCTTTAATGTGTCAAGACTAACTGCATGCTATGTTTGAGGGTGTCTGTTGGTTACTCCTAAAATAAGATTAAGAAAAGTAGTCAAAGAAGCCACGCCAATATGTGTATTTAAAATCAGTGGTAGGCAGATGAGGCTTGTGCCTAGGGTGCAACTGTAGGGGCTTTGAAGTCCTTAAATACATGCTGCCTCTGCTGCATTCTCCAGCCCTGTGAGTATTCAGCACCCAAAGCTGGGTTAGAGCTACATTTCATCATGGCTTCCCAATCCTAAAAATGTAGCAGTCTTCACTCCAATCCATCACATGCAATTAACCCATTACTGCCATATGTTAATCTTTTGCACAGATTTATCAATTTCTGCCCCATCCCAAACTAGAATTTAACCATATCAGATAGAGGATGACAGAAATATCCCCCAACTAGTCCTTTTGTTGTCCCTTTAAGAGGATTTCTTTCATAATGCAATGAGCTTGATGGCTGACATATCAGACAGACAATGGAATTACCATTCAGAGCACATCTTTTGATGTTACTCATTTGACTTTGGGTGTAGCTTAGAATGCAAGTTTTCTGGGAAACTTGTTTAAAATGTATATTCCCGTAAACAGTATATATATAACTCTATGACTACAAAACATGCATCTATAAAACGTGATGACAGAGGTAAGATTTTTTACAAATCCCCACCTAGAGGGAACTGACTGCAAGAACAAAGCCCTCTAAATGCACAAAAACGTACATTGTTCCTGTGGTTGAGATCATAATTCTTCAAAGTGAACCATTAACATACTTTATGCAGTTAAGTGGAATGAAAAAAAGATATACTGAGACACAAATTATGCTTCTCTATGTTATATATACTAAGAAAACTTAAGGTGGCCATACACGGGCTGAGGAAAGTTGCCAACTTATTGCCCAGTTTTTGGGGCCCTCCGATGACCTTCAGTGATTGATATCTGGCTGAAAATCGCACAGATATCGATTGGGCAGGCTTAAATTTCCTGTCACTTAGAGGACCACATTGGTTCATTGATGCAGCCCTCGTTCCAACCGTCTGCATTACCACGGCCCACCTCAAGGTGGGCATATCAGGGAGAGATCCAATCATTGGGGGCCTCACCATAAGAGTGGATCTTTTCGTGTATGTGCCCCTTAACGGTAGCCCCTTTGGTAATGTAGAACCTGTTTGGAAATGTTCAAGGTACTGTATCCCAGGTGACCGGCAGGATAAGGTTCTCCCTCCAAGTGTATAAAGGACTGGATGGAGCTATGTTTAGTCTTTTGGATTCTTCTTAAAGCAACATATTGTACACATGCATACATTCAGTCTCTAAAATGATTTATTGTTCCTAGGATCACTGGCGTTAGAAGCCAAATATTTATGGTGACTAGAGATGAAGGGTGATTTTTGTGTTTGGGGGGCTAATCAATATATTTTCTATACAGGCTCTTCATAATTGTTTTATAAAATTTTTATTGAATCAAGGCAGAGGCTAAAATTTACTGTTAACTATTATTTTCTATTACTTATCCTTGTATTCAGACATCTGTTTATCGCCGGGTCTGTCTTTCAGACTGCTACTAGCTTTATAGTGTCAGGAACCCTTGCACCCAGATCATTCACTCAACTGGAGGATTAGAATCGTAATTGATTGATGTTATAATGATGTTCATAAATTGATCACCTTACAATGCCATAACTCCCAACGTTCAGGTTTATAAATTAGGACATTTTATTTAGCCCATGACCTGGAACCACCAAGCTTAGCCTCCTTAACCAGATGTTGTTTTCCTTTTCATTCTGTACAGGGCATGAAGCCAGACAGCTTTTATAAAGTTAAGGTTCCTGAACTTAAAGAGATCATCGAAGGCTGTATACGCATGAACAAAAACGAAAGGTAAAGACATGGGTTGTGAAATCCAGCAGATATATCCAAAAACTACAGTCACAGGGAAAGGGTGTATAGCACATCTTTAGCTTGTGCAGTGTAAAAAATTTGTTTTTTCAATACCGAAAAAGTATTTCAATAACAGCAAACCATGTCCCAATTTGTATCTGTAGGTACACTATCCAAGACCTCTTGGAACACTCCTTTTTCCAAGAAGACACTGGTGTCCATGTTGAATTAGCCGAAGAAGATGATGGAATTAAACCAGCCTTGAAACTCTGGCTTAGAATAGATGACACAAAAAAGCTTCATGGCAAATACAAAGATAACAATGCCATAGAGTTCCTCTTTGACTTGTATAAGGATATTGCAGAAGAGGTGGCTCAGGAGATGGTAAGAGATATTTTCAATATATTATCATAGTAAAATACAAATATGAATTGTTACTTTTCTTGATTAAGTTTATTTGTGATCTATAGTATCTTGAGTTTAGTTTGGATACTTGTATTTAAATATTTAAATTAATGGATGATGTGTCTTCCTCGTTGGGTTGGTTTTGTATTTTTTATTTTTTTGTTTTGCTTTCTGAACAATGGAATTTTACAGGTAAACGGTACAAACGCTGATGTATTCTGGCATTCGTTTAATTTAGTAAAAACAAATAAATTCCATCCCTTCAGCCATCAGCACAACTCAAAATACCAAGGGGCAGGGTATCTGCAATCTTCAGTTTATAGAATTGAGGACTGATGTGAGCTATGCCCAATATATTTATTTGAATGAATTTTTAAATTCTTACTGGCAAAATTGGAAAAACACAGGATTTATAGAGGCACATCATGCTGTACTCAAACAAGGGATATAATTATGAATGGGCTTGATAAGAAACCAGAAGAATATCCAGGAAATTGCAGGCCTGGTTTGCCTCAAGTCTATGACCCTTTAAGTCAAGTTTATGCCCCTTTAAGCAATTCTGTATGGAGTGGGCCTCTGCTCAACAGCTACAGGAATATTTATGCATTATTGCAGCTAAAGATGGCAGAACCAGTTACTGATAGACAGGCCAATTACTTTTTCACACCTGAAATCAGAAATCATTACACACTAAGAAAATGACATAAAGACAACACCGGAATCATATTTTTTCTCTATCTTGCTTAATGCTTTTACTACTGTTACTGTTCCAAAAGATATAATCATATGTAATGTCAAAAATAGGAAAAAGGAGCAAATTATGTATACAGTACTGTAGATCAAATCTAAGTAGCTGTGTAAGCCTAGCCATAGATCCATTTTGTGCAACCAATAAGCTTGTTGCCAGGAACTAGGGCTCATTTACAAATAGTCTGAGGTGCATATATACACAATGCATCATTTGCCCCTAGATTTCAGCATAAGTGTGGATACCAGCTAAATTATTATACATATTTATATAATTATATGAATAATTAATTCAATTTCTCTGTGGTTTCTCAGTTCCTGATAAATTATGCAGTATAGGTCTATGTATAACAATAATATGCAAAAAAAAAAAAATAATAATATATATATATATATATATATATATATATTTATTATATTGACATTTTGTATTTGCTTATCACATTTCCATTACAGCCATTTATACAATAAATATGATATACTGTAATTCTTTGGTGCATTGTCTAATAATTCTTTGCTAAACTTATCTTTATACCTAACAATGTTTAATCTGACCTTCTCACCTACATTCATGATCCGATTCCTGGAGCTAAGACATTGATTTCTGTCATATATGTGATTGGCCTGGTACTTTTGTGTGCTTTATCACCATGCAAGTTAAACATTTGCTTCAAAAGTTGGAATTCAATACATATACATGAAATTCAATATATGTTTTAATGACACTGATATCCCACTTAATGTGCTGCTAATGTGCCATTTTATTAATTGTACAGGTGGTACTGAATTTTATATGTGAAGCTGAATACAAACTGGTAGCCAAAGCCATCCGGGACCGAGTGCTAGCCATTAAAAGAAAAAGAGAAAAGGTAAGAAGGGCTCAGGAGGAGCTGAAGAAGAAAGAAGAAGAGAAGCAGCAGAACATTCTCAAACTTCTTGATCAGCTGAGAGGTTCTCAGAATTCCACTCCATCGCCCGTCTCTGATGTTGCTCCTGGAGCCACTTCACTCCCTGTCCCCTCTGACTCAACAGAAAAGACGTTTACCCCAGAGCCAGAGGAACCAGAGGCTGATCAGCATCATCCCTTCAACTTCAGACCTACCTGTTATTCCTCAGCTACATGTAAGCACTAAACATAAATCCACTCAACATGGATCTTGCAACCACTCATTATAGTGTACTATACCCTGACAAATTATGATCTACAAAATAAGGGTTTTTACCAGATTACTTAGTTGCTAAAAATGGTTAAAGTGTTTGGAAAGGGTTCTTTTAAATTCTTGCCTTCTGCTCACTTGCCAAACAAAATAATCTTTTGTCCTGAGTTATTTTGTTCACTCCAGGGGACATCATAGATATACAAGACAGCTATGGATAAATATATCTGGGGTGTCCACAAGAGTGAACAAAAATAAACATGTCCATACAAAGTTGAGAACAAAGCACATCACATCATTCCAACTGTAGTAGCTGGCAACAGGTATATAAAGCTCCCAAAGGCATGTAATAGATACCAGAGGCGAGAGATGGATAGTTGACAGAATATTTATCAAACACAACAAAAATATATACCTACAGTAATAGTATTCAGTGATAGATCCAACATGTTTCACACTGATCACGTGACTCCAGTTTGCTATGTCTATGTTATATGGACCAATCTCTAACCGTTTAAAGACATCATGATTATAAATATTTAATCTATATATGCCAATGTCAGTTCAGATTTATTGTATATTTGCAAGTTGAACTGATTGTAAACTTGCTTCCCTCATTTATCTAGCATTTTTAATTGCCAATGGTGGACAATTGAACCATTCATCTCCCATTACATATCTGAAGTGGTCATCCAGGCTTCAGTAGATTGCAGGGCACCTTTTGTATTTCCAGTTTTCACTAGTACAGCTTGTGAAATATCCATGTGTCAAACACATGTGGTCCTTGGAATGCTAGCCTTCTGGTGTCATCTATGCTGCTATAATTTAGTCATGGTTCACAGTTTTGTGTTTCAATACTTTGTTCAGTTATGTCTTGTACAACCAACATACATATATTATAGTACTAATTTGTACATACAAAATTGTATAAAACTTCAGGCACAGAAAGGTCCTCCCCAATAGTGTACCGTTTACACCTCTAGCTTTAGTGCAGTGGTTGTTAAGACTTGTTTAGATTGTCCCCTTTTTAGAACCTGCATTTGGCTAGGGCCTCTCATAGCTCATAACACATGTAAACACCTTTATCAGCCATTCAGTCATAGTTGCAAGAATGTGTAAGGCGGCAAATAACGGTTAAACCCCTACAGTTTGGGAAACCTTGCCTGGTGCTCAGTAAATGCTTCCTGATTGGTTATCGTAGTTTTATAGACCTGTTGCAAACTTTGTGACTTTTAGTACTCCCTATCTTAGGGAGTGCCAGGCTTTAGAAGCTACATATAGCCAGTAATATATCAAGTCAAGAGTCAAAGAAGGCTAAAGTAATAAAGGTAACTGGGGATTTCAGTTATGGCCATAGGTTGTATTTGCTTACAATAAAAAGTATAAGAGTCTGAAAAGATTTCAGAGAAACCCTGGACACCCATTACGATTAGAAAAACAGAATGTTTCATTTTAAGGGGTGAAAGTATTTCATTTAGCAATGCAAAATATTCAAGGTGGAGACAAAGATTAAATTATATTATTTACATAGGTATTACCGGTTAAACAGAAAAGTCAAAATAGTTCAGCTCTCGAAAAAGCCCTTTGGCATTGCTGATACATATAAAAAAAAGAGAAAAATACCTGCAACTTTTAAAAGTTTGCCCTAAAAAAGGCTTCCCATACTATAACAACATTCATCCTGGAAACCTAGATATTCTCTTTAGGCAAAAGATAAAAATTTACAGATTTGTGTATGGGCAGACCCAGAAATGCTAATATAAATACATGGTAAACATTTTTCCCAGTAGCCATGATATAGATAGGAAATACCTGATTGCATATCCCAAAAGGACTTACTGGAAAAAGGGGGATATCCAGGCGGTATGTGTCGTACATAACTGTGCATGACAAGGATGAATCAGGGTCTAAAATGTCCACCCTTTAATATTAAAATGTTGGGAGATATGGGAATACTCTGCAATGTCTGTTCTGAGTTCAATACAAAGGTCAACAAAATTTGGTCTTATAACCTATAGCTACTTATAGCAACTGATCAACAAGTAGTATTTGGCAGCTGTTGGTTACTAGACATGGTTACACAAAAATAAAATGAGTGTTGGGACACCAGGCACATGATGAATTCAACTTTAGTATTGCCACCCAAGGGGATTATAGCATATAGCCTTCAAAACACTGTTTGACTTTGTTTTATCTTGCACCAAAGCTATCATTTTATAAATATTTATCAAACCAGTAGAATTCATAATTGTTTTTGCACAGAACCTAGTAAAGTAAATAGTAAATTGAATGTCTTAGTCTAACCAAGTTTATGTCGTGCAGCGGACTGTGAAACAGATGGGTACCTGAGCTCATCTGGCTGTATGGAGCCTGTGGATGGCCAGAGAAAACCTTCAAGTGATGTCTCACAAGAAGACTCTAAAAGCCCACCCAGCACAGAGCCAGAGATATGCTTCCCTGGGGTAAGGATATAATCTGCTTTGGCAGGTTGCTGTGTGATTATATTTTTCTATCATCCTTTCTATTTAAAGGTGGCCATAGACGTAACAATTACGATCTTTCTTGGAAAAGATCGTTTGTTTCAATACACACGTGTAGAGCTGAATAGTCAGATATACAGGTAGATATATGGGAAGAAACAATAGAATTCTACCTGTATCTGACGATTCAGCACTAACAATGGGCGATGTTTGGGTGCCTTCAAAGGCATCCGATCCAAATTTTCCGTCCAGCCCGATCGACGAGCCAACCGATATTCAAGTTTTCTGCCAATATTGGTCGGCTCTTTTCCCACCATACACACACACCGAATATCGTACGAAAATTAGCTTTGTACGATATTATCTGTGCATCAATAGGCCACCTTTAGTGTGGCCAAAGAAGCGAGAGTCACCTTTTATCGGTGATTATCACTATTAAATTTGCAGTAACAAAATTGGTGCACTTATTGCAAATAGGTGGAACCCTCCCCCCCCAGACTTCAAGAATAGGGTTTGTGCTAAGCATAAGTTTTGCTTATTGTTTTAATTATGAAATATCTATTATTTCTTGCACTGAACAGGGCAACATTTGAAAATGAAACTAAAACCATATTCTACTTCCTGATCCCAAAGAGCAAAGTCAAACAAATCCTAATCTGTATAATAAGCTGCGCTTTACATAAAAGATAGCAAGCATGCTGTAGCTGGGGGAGGCTTCTCAGTTTCATTTTCAAATTTTGCCCAGTTTAGTGCAAGAAATAACCAAAATATAGATACTGTATTTTCAAACTAAAACAGCAGGCAAAATGTATGTTCAGTAAGTTCTAGTAATTGCACCAATGTTGCTATCCTTTTAAAGATAAAACACCTTTATTCTATACAAGATTCTCAGAGCATTTGTTGGAGAAGAAGAAATTGTCCAAATTAATTTCTCTCTAGAATAAACTCCTCCTTTTTAACTGGTAAACCTGAGTTAGAGGCAGTTAGTGGAAGAATTGGGCTTGTTTATACAGAGCACCGTATCTATATTTACCTTCTTTTATTCCAGGTGTGGCAGTGGGAGATAGTTAGGTTACCTCTAATTTCTAGAAGATCATTTGCATACAAAAAATGTTATTCTTAGCACTTTTTACAGTCCAGTGCATGTTCCTGAGTAAGGGTGAAAACAAAAAAAGTAATCTATTAGTACATAAAACAAATATGGAATTACAGATTTTTGTTTTAGTTAAAGTAACTAAACAAGTTCAGTATGTGCACTGTTTATCATGATGGGTATATGTTGTCCTTTTAAAGTCTGTCAAACATGTGAAAGTGTTTATTGCATAAGTGAATCCTGCCTTAACCCCCAGCATGCACTCTTTCTGCTTTATGTCTTCAGATTATTGCTGTGAGTGTGAATACAGAGCAGTTGCCTTTTCCTGGGTTGTCCAGTGAAGTTACCTCTCCAGTAGACAGGTGAGACAACCACTATAGGGCTCATTTATGGGGCCAGATTCAATTCAGTGAAAAAAAGTTATCTCATGGTTTATCAAGTAAAAACTAATGGACGAGATTCAATTCAAGGAGAGAAAACCGTTCTCCAAAATCAGTTCCAGTTTTTTTCCCATAGACTTCAATGACGTTTTCACTTGATGAACTGTTTTTCTGAATGCAATTGCATCTCAAATTGAATCTCGTCCATGAGTTTTCATGTGATAAACCTTTTTCTCATGAACTGAATCTGGCACATGATTGGAAGCAAGAGAAAGTTTGCAACCTGGAGTAAGTACCAGTGTGCCACTTCAGCCAGCTCTGATGAATTACATGCACAGACACTGAAACCTGATATTATAGAAATCTGAAATTCCATGCTTCCCTTAATGGGTTGTATCTGTAGGTGAAACTGACGTGCACCAAGTGCATGAAACCTTTATGTTGTTATTTATGCTGCAAAACAGCAACACAAAATATGTGGAAATGGCATGCACAGCAACTTACTGGTGATTTACAAAACCAGGCACTAACATGAAGATTAGCTGAGCAAATTGCCCTATGTACATTGTAATTGCATTCATAAATGAGCCATTATATCTTTATATTTGTTTGTATACCTTATACTGCACTGTGAAGCCCCTTCATTTGTTTGTTGCTATAAAAAAGTCATTAGCAATTTATTATGGTCTTTTGATAACCAAAAAATAAATAAATATAGATAGGTCTATTGCGTTTTGACTATGTTAGTCCTGTCAAAGGGGTCTACAGTGGTCCAACAGCTGTTCCCTGTCTGCAGCTGCTGTTGTTGTTTTCAATGCATGTAGCAGGCGCATCCACTATCAGGGGGTAGGAGTTGCCTGAGAACGCTAAAGTGAGTGGCCCCAAATGGACCGCTACAATGTATGCCAAAGGCAATGTTTTTCCTGCTAAAATGAATGAGAAACAGCTGCAGGTGAGAAAGAGCATATTACGTCTACAGAGATAATAATGCACCATATGGATAACATGTCCTATATGCCATAGGTCTTAGTATACTATACCCTATATACGGTATACAATTTCTGCTATACAGTACAGTGCAATAGCTTTTCATTTCAATCTTCTAGATCAAATACAAGCAAATTAGAAACACATAAGTATTATTAGCCATCTTTTCCATTGTATTTCTCCCTATATAAGAGGCATATAATCATGGACACATCTGCTTCGCATTAGCCGCCTATTACGAGAAAAAAAATCAGGCACCTTAAACCTCTAGGGCCTTCTGCTTCTTATGTACCAAATTACTAACCGATGTGCAACAACTGAAAACCCATGTTGGTTGCTCCAAATTGGTGATGGAAAGTGATGGAAAATAATCATAAAGAAAATCATTAATCCATCACTGTCTTGTGGCAACAACTTGGCTAAATCATATGGAAAATCACTGTACTGTGAATGGTTCTATCTACTGCACTTTAGCTTTCTGCCTGTGATTTGAGGATGTATAAATGCTAGACTTTTTTTGTGTTAATATGCCATTCTGTGCCATTGTAGTTACGCCTCCGATGTGGCCTCAGGAATGAGTGACGGCTGTGAGGGGCTTTCAGCTGGAGAGCGAAGCATTAAGTCTCCTGCCAAAAAGACCGGTGCTAAACTTCTGAGACGCAAAGCGCGTTCCAGGCTGAGAATTATAAATGTAAGATCGTACGTGCAAACGTCATTGGTGTATAATTGTCAGAGTGTAAAATTTGCATAGGTAACTGCCCTAAAAAAAGAAGAGCAAGAAAATATTGTGTTGAACATTTGCAGTATGTTTTAGAATACTAATATACAGAGGTGGATAATGTAGGATGTTGAATTGTGATTATATTAGGAATACAGAATAGTGCTGCAAATTCAGTTATTGCGGGGAATGGACGGCAGGAAGGCAGGAGGCATGAAAATCATGGTGGAAATATTGATTCAGATGATTCTTACAATATAATATAAAGAGATTATGGGAATCATCTATTATGTGCAATGTAGGCTGCAGAGTGCAAAATTAGGCACAATTTGTCATGTTTTTTTATTACCACAGGCCTCTGTACTCTGCAATGACCTACATACACACCTTGAATACAGCAATATAGAGTTTCTCTCGTTTAAAGAAATACGGTCATGGAAAAAAATGTTTCTTTCAAAACGCATCAGTCATCACTGAAATCAGTTTAAGAGCAAACAGATTATTTTATATTTAATTTTGAAATCTGACATGGGGCTAGACATATTGTCAGTTTCCCAGCTGCCCCCAGTCATGTGACTTGTGCTCTGATAAACTTCAGTCACTCTTTACTGCTGTACTGCAAATTGGAGTGATATCACCCCCCCCCCAGCAGCCTAACAACAAAACAATGGGAAGGTAACCAGATAGCAGCTCCATAACACAAGAAAACAGTTGCCTGGTAGATCTAAGAATAGCACTCAATAGTAAAAATCCAGGTCCCACTGCGACACATTCAGTTACATCGAGTAGGAGAAACAACAGCCTGCCAGAAAGCAGTTCCATCCTAAAGTGCTGGCTCTTTGTGAAAGCACATGACCAGGCAAAGTGACCTGAGATGCACCTACACACCAATATTACAACTTAAAAAAATGCATTTATTAGTTCAGGAATGACATTTTATATTGTAGAGTGAGTTATTTGCAGTTTTACCAGTGTAATGTAGAAATAAAAACGACATCATAAAAATCATGACGGAATCCCTTTAACTTTTATTTTATATGCAGGCAACAGTGGGTCGTCCCCCTAAAGCTGCTGCCCTTGGCACAGGCCCACTGGTGGCTATATATAAATACATCCCTGCCTATGGCAGTTATTAAGTACAGGGCTGCCTTTCACCCACCCACCAGCACTGCACTCTGCACCTAGCACCAGATTTCCTATTCAGCACTAGGCACAGAGTGCAGACAGACCTCAGATGCAAGTGTTTTTAAATTAGCACTGAGGGATATGCTTTTGCGTGTCAGGAAAGCTCTCGGTGGACCCAGATGTCACTGGGCCTTTCACCTCCAAAACAAAATAGGCTATTCCCTATTTCTGTATAAAAACAAAGAGGCAAAATAAATGAAAGGGTACACTGTAGTATGTCAATTAATGACACTAGGATTGTTATATAAAAGGTACTGAGTTAGCCCATGTGCAGTAACGCATAGCATGGAGAATTTACTTGTCATGTGTTTAAAAGCACACATCTTATTGGTTGCAATGTGTTACTGCTCCTTAGTGCATTTCATTACATATGAGAATGAACAGGTTAATTGAGCAGAAGAGTACAATAGTTTGGTAAGGGACATAGGATCTAGGTTTTCTGATGGGCCCTTGGCATCGCAATCTGACACTGTTTGTACCCCTTAGCGCTCTTGCACCTATGCAAATATGTCATATGTAATGAAAGAAAAAGGGAAAGGAGTTTTAATGCAAATCTAAAATACGTCACATGGGCTATAGTATACAAAATGAGTAAGATGGGGCCTATGGAATGTTTAGGACTATTAACTAATCAGGAAGAAGTAGGAAAGGAAAGTGCTGTTTCAACAGAAATCTGACACATTACTTTCTTCATGTTCCTTTAGATATCAGATAAATGTGACCGTGTTGTTGAGTGCCAGCTACAAACTTATAACAATAAAATGGTCACCTTCAAGTTTGATCTGGATGGAGATAACCCAGAGGACATTGCAGCGGTTATGGTGAGTATGTACTGTATATACTGTATAGTGAAATTATTAACTCCTTGTACAGGGAGCTCAATAACTTGTAGATGAGGGCTGGCTCATCTACAATTTCATTAATGGATTTCATTGTGGCCAACCAAAAGAATCTGTACCCTTATCCTAGTTAAGCTATCTCCAGGCTTCTTTACAGGGGCATAAATTCAGGGGCCCGGGCCCCCTTTGCACAAAATCACGCAACAGAATTTAAATTGCAGATCACCCACAATCCCATTCCCTGCATAAAATAGCGGGTGAATACTTGCAGCTTCTGTATCCCAGGACCCCCGGCAGCCACAGCATCTGCTTCATCTGTAGTTATGCCACTGCTTCTTTATACTACATTATTACTTTACTGCAGTCTGGTTCAAATTAATTATATTCTGGGTAATATTGTGATGTTGCATTCTATTGTACTATGAAACACGATAAAATAAACACTGCATATCATTGTAATGGATTTACATCATATACCTAATGCACATTTTAGCACTACATGAAAAGAATACAGTAGAACCCTGATTTTATGTCCCAAATTTTACGGTTTCCCAGAATTGAGGCCGGTTTGTTGCAGTCTCATTCAGGCAAGCTTGAATAATCATCGGGCCTGTGTTCTTTCAAAATCAATAAGAACAATGATGTGCTTGAAAGGTGCACTTCATAACTGTCAGTTTAAATGTTCCCTTTGTTCAGGTGAACAATGAGTTCATCATGCAGTCCGAGAGAGAAAGTTTTACCAACAGGATTCAGGACATTATTCACCGAGTGGAAACCCTCTTAAAAAAAGAAGTCCATGGGGACAGGGATGATGAGGGTGAAGAGTTTAGTAACAGCCCCTTGCCTCATAATCTACAGGTATGTCATTTGATACAAATACACTCACACTAGGTTCTTAAACTAGGGACCTGGGAACTGAGATTTCTGTCCTCCCTGTATGAGTATAGGAAGGAAGCCCTTGGAGGGTGACTGTCATGCTTGTGTCTGAATTTGCTTCACTGCCTGTAAAATGCGTATTCCTGGAATTATGGGGATGGCAGGCAGAGCCAACCCTAGGATAAATAAAACCTGCTGTAAATATTATAGTAGTTGCCTTCAACAATTAGAAAGTCAGCAAATCTAGAAATTGAAATATACTCCCTTTCTATGCATATCCACAAGATGGTACTGAATATTTTCCTGCTCGCCACATTTTGTACATTAGACAGAGAATAATGTAGCACATATTACAAAATATGAGCCTATAAGATTTCACGCAGGTTTTACATGATCATATTAAGTCAAAACTCGCTGGTCATGTCCCTTGCTATGTTGGGGCTGAGCGATAACACCAATCTGAGCCTTACAGAGGATGTTAGGCTATGCCTTCTACTTTTCTGTTGTAAAAGTATAAGTTACAGTAAAATGCTTTTCTTGGAAACAACCCTTGCTTCATTATCTGAAATAGCTCTAGAACATATACAACATAGCAGCTACATAGTTGTTAATTCAACCCATAGAAACGGAGAGTGTCATAAAAATACCTTAAATACTCTGAAGGCCTGCTTGCCTCTAGTTGGGCAGTCCTGCTATACCATTACATTTATCATTTGTGGCCTCTGGACCCCAGTGTAGCCCACTGTTGAACAAAAAGTGGCCTGTTCTATTTATTTTAATAAAACGAAACTATAATGTAGTCCATTTCGTTGGCTGTCTGGCTGCTTTTCAGGGACCTTGGGTGCCTCCTTCAGACAAATATTGCTACTGCGCCTATTTATGCACCAAGCTCTATATTTGAGAATAGGTTTACAGAAATTCTGTTCTACAATAATATTGTTTTACTGAAGCTAGAAAAATCCATCACATTCAGCCTGTTTGTACAGGTGATGAAAATGGAAGCAAAAACAAAACTTTTCTCCCCCAAAAAAATCTTATGACCCTAGACAAGTCCCTTGATCAACTTGTTACTCAACTTGTTACTATGAGTATAAACACCAATTGCCTTGTGTTTGTGAAGGTTCTCATTCATCCAGGTTATGGTATAGCATAGAAAATGTTTTTCTAGTCATCCAACTGATTATTTTCAATTCAGAAACCAAGAATAAAATCATTATATATAATAGTCTTAAATATCCTTATTATTTTCAGGCTGATCTCCAGCTTCAGGAGCTTTCAAGGTCATTCTCTTCCTCCTCTTTAAATGGTAAGTTATGTGGCCATGTTTACGGAATAATATACACAGAGCTTTATATATATTTATAAGTGATACAAAGAGAGTGCTGTCACCCTGGGATCCATTCTTCTTAAGGCAATCATTCACAGGTTCACTTTAGGGTTATCTGTTTCTTTGGCCTTCAAGTTGAAGGTAGGGGAAGGTATGGCCCTAGTCACTTATAGATCGGTCAATGTCTCACAAAGATAGGCATTATTGGATAAGATTTTCTGTATGGACATTTCAACTCTGATTTGTCAGCTTGTATGCAGAACCCCCCCCCCAAGATATATACTCCAGCATGTCAATTTGTGGGTACAGAGTGAAGAATAGTTACAGCGTAAAGCAGATAAAGCAGGAACTGAGTAGGACAGATACAACTATTCAGGCAATGAGGCTGAGCAAGAGGGTGATACTTGGCTGTCTGCATGTATGTATGTACATTACATTGTAAATCTTAAGCCAGAGGCCAAATGTCAGAACATCCAGTGTTTGGCCACCATAAATTTTGTGTTCAGGTGCTTATCATGTAATCATTAATACATTGTGTTATGCTTACATTCCAGATTTGGTTTGCCCAAGTCCAAGCAAAGGGGTGCCTTCTCAAGGTTATCTCTTCCAGAGTAGCCCAGTAGTGGATAATGATGTTTTTGGCACTGCTGGACCTCTGTCAGCAGATATTGGATCTAAATCTCATCTACCAGCAATGTCTACAGGTATCGTACATAGAGCTTAATGAATAGGGTGTGTGTTTGGAATGAAGAATTGTTTATTTAGAGAGAAATAATTATTATTAGAAATGGTAGAGCTGTATTTTGGAGCAGTCTGGTTGATGTGTTTCCAGATAATAGATCCCATACTTGTACCCCTACTCCTGTATACCAGTTTTATTTTATGTTTTGTTTAACTCTATGATATATTCTTTGGTCCAATTCAAAAATCAAATGTAATTTGACAATCTTCTCTTTAGGTTCTCCTATGACAGCCAGCAGAACATGGCCTTCTTTTGAAACTCCATCAAATCCAGCTGTTTCTTTCCCCCCAGGCTATTCCATGCCAAGCTCACAATCCTTTCCCCCAGCAGTTTTTGGTTCCATGCAATCTGGAAACTACCTCTCTTCCCTTCCCCAGCATATGATGCCTTCATCTTCAGCAGGGCCTCTAAGTTCTCCAAACACTGGCTTTCCCAATATGATGGGAAGCCATCAAAATTCATTGCAGCACATGTTAAACAGTGGGATGATGCCACAGAATATGAACAATGCAGTGTCTGCCCTATCATCTAGTGCCCAGTCAATGACTCAGTGGTCTCCCACTGCACCTATGTTCTCATTGGCAAATGTTTTATCTTTAGCAATGAGCATGGCACAAACATTATTGCCAGTAGCATCGCCTTCAACTGCCCAGCCTCCAGGAATCCCTCCAGGAGGACCCTTGTTTCCTCAGGCAATTCAGTCTCCTCTAATGTACCCACAAAGCTACTCACAGCCTCAAAGTCCAGTTAAGGAGGGGCCTTCTGCCATGGGTCAATGCCCATACATGTATCCTGCTGGACCTGCACACTCTTCTGGAATTTTGCTTCAGAACATGCCTACCCAAAGTTTTTCCAACATGGGTGGTGCTTATTTGCAGCCTTTCATCCCACAGGAAACACTTCCACAGAGTGGAGGGATTGCCAGCAACTTGCAGTCTACAAATATATCAGGATTTCAGCTTCAACGTCCACAACCGATCAAGGAAGTTCCACCTCCAGTTATTACACCAGACCTGTCAAGGTTGCCACCAGTACTAGGAACCTTCAACGAAGTGTCTTCTACACCCCTTGGAAATCAGACCTCAGAGGCTACGGGATCTGTCGTGGGACAGACTATGAATAAACCTGTAAGCATTAGCTTTTAATACATGAGACATCATCAAAGGTATTTAGTTTGCACATACGATGATGTGTGTCTGTACAAGAGAGCATCTGATACTAAGTTAATCTAAAGATTTACAAAATAAATATAAATACATACATAAATTATTTGGTTAACTACCAATATAAGTGCCTTTGTTAATGATGGACATTATTTCCATAGCGCAGTGGCTTTTAAATAGAAGCATGTTTTTCCAGTTGTATTATTAGTCCTTTATATATCTGAATGGCAGGTGATTTGGGCAACACACAGTTCTTATGTCCTTACTGCATGCCATAGGCAGACATGTTGTGGCAGCAGGAGGCAAAATATATTTTATTATTTATTTTATTATTTTCATTTGTACCTTGGGTTAGAAAACACTAAGAATCATCTCCCTCTTTATTTTGTTGGCAATGGCCTGGACTTGCAGGTGCACTTACTGATATGGCAATTGTTCAGAAAGATTAAATAACGCATGAGTGATTATTGCCTGACATGCAAGCGCTACAATGGCCTTTATTATCTTATAGCTGGGCAATCAGGCATATACAGTTGAATAGAAAATGCTCTTAGGGAAGTGCTGGTATTCAGATATGTTCAATAAAGAGCCATTTGAACACAGAGGCATGTTTTGTGCATTGGACATATGTTTAACTGGTGTGTACTCCACCAAATTGCTCATGGGAGGATTCTGGTAGTGTTAGTTCCTCCATAACCATCACTGATGTGACAACTGGAGAGAGTGCTTCCTTGTCAGTGTATTCAGCATGTTTCCACCATGACATATTAAGCACCCTGGGGCAAATTCACTAAGATGCGAGGCGTAGTTTCGCCAGGGCTCCGCAAATTCACTAAAATCCGAAGTTGCGCACAGGGGTAGCGTAAGGTTGCGGAGTTGCGCTAGCGTTGATTCGCTATATAAAGCGAAGTTACGCTAGCGAAGGCTAATTTGCATAGGGCGCGAAATTCAAATTTCAATGGAGGAACACGTATCTGCACTACAAATGCCTAGAAAACCTTCAAATCAGCAAATAAAAATTTTATTTTGCCCTACACATGTGCCCACTGTCTAGGTAAGTTGCCATGAGTCAGGAGATGTAGGGGGGAGGAAGGGGAGCCCCAAAATTTTTCGATCTTTTTCAGCCTATCAGCCATCATGTAGAAAACACGCCAGCGTTTTTTGGGACTTTTTTTAAACAATCCCTATCTACTCTATTGCGCTTCGCCAGGTCTGAGGTGGCGAAGGAAGTCTAGCGTAAAAGGTAGCGTTCAGTACACTGCGCAAGTTAGTGAATTTGTGTAGTTTCGTCGCTAGCGAAAATTCGCCTGGCGTAAGGTTGCGAAGTAACACTAGCGAAACTACGCCAGCGTTCGTTAATGAATTTGCGCAGTAGCGAAAATGCCAAACGCTAGCGAATTAACGCTAGCGTTCGGCGCTTCGCGGCTTAGTGAATTTGCCCCCCTGTAACTAATTGTTCTAGGAACCAATGGCATCTACAGCTAGTGTTGACCAAAAACAGTGATTCTTGTATACAAACCAAATTCCTGCTACATTTGAAAAACATCAATATTTATAGTCCTTTCTGCTATCAGAGATCACATGTCCAAAGGGAATTTTAAGAGCATGATGGTGCTCAGGTGATTCTGGGGCTCCTGAATCGCAGCCGCAATGCTGCATCATCTCTTTCGATCCACGCTTAAAACTGTAATTTCAGAGTGGGAGTTACACCCCTAGTGCACAAAACACCACTGAGCTTTAGATACTAGAAGAGCCAAATTCCAATTTTAGAAAATGGAAATTTGTTACCAGAGGTGGCTGTTTACCTCCCCGGTAACTGGCTGCTTACTACCACCTGAGGCAAGGTTCTCTCATGGCAGGACTGACCATAATGGGGCTGATAGTTTAACACTGTGTAAGATCATCCTAGCCAAAAACTAGTTCTAACAAGTATTTAAAGATCTTCAACATAACCATCCCAACAAGTATTCCATAAATCTTTGCATTTATGACCATTGACATATATATTAGATCTTTTAAAATTCACCCCTCTGTCCTGTAGTCTTTATCATGTCTGGATTTGCAGCTTAAAGGAGAAGCAAACCCAAAAGTTAAAAAAACCCTACCCCCCTACCCTACATAGACCCTTCTCCCTCCTCCCCACATTCTAAGTGTTACCCGGCAAATGCCCCTAACTTTTTACTTACCCCTCGGTGCAGATTCAGGCATCAGAGTTTACGGGCGCCATCAGGCAGTAATCTTCGGTATGAGACCTGTGCTTCTGCAATTTTCATGAGTGTGCATGCGCAGTTGTCGCGAGACAGAAAATTGCTCCAACTGCGCATGCACCGTACTCATTCTGAAGATTACTGAAGAGAAAAAGATGGCGCCTGTGAACTCCGCTGGACAGAACCTGCACAGAGGGGTAAGTAAAGATTTAGGGGCATTTGCAGGGGTAACACTTAGGCTGGGGGGAGGAGGGAGGGGGTCTATGTAGGGTAGGGTTTTTTTAACTTTTAGGTTTGCTTCTCCTTTAAACTGGCTGAGGCCATTAAATTGTGCTGCCGCCTATCACGGTGCCTGTGTGTTGACCAGTAACTGCTGTCTCCATTGTATATAAAATAAACAGATGTGAGCGATTCAGCCTTCCAACACACAAATCAGCGTCCAGTAATAACAACTGAAATCAGTGTATAAGCAAACTGTAACTATATTCAGGGTCAAAACTAGGGGTAAGCAAAAGAGGCATGTGCTGAGGGAGCGAAGTTGGGGGGGTTGCTATGACCCTAGGTGTGTATTTTTTCTGCCTCTGCTACTGATGCACACGGGTTTCGAACTGTGAATCAGCAGTGGCAGAATAAAGTGACGAACGACTAGTGAGGAGCAAGGCCGGGAAGGGGGGTGGCCAGGCAATGTGGAATTACCTTGGGTGCAAATACTTCTTGTGACTCTAGTCAATCTTTTTTTAAAGAGGGGTCAGCCCTCTGTCCTCTAAAACCCTGGTCATGTGACCTTTCTTTTTGACACTGGATCCTTGAATAGCTGCAGAGGGGGTTATTCTGGCATGTGGCTTCTAATGCTGCTGACTAGGTGGCCCTTTTCCTTCACTTTGTTATATCTACAAAAAAGACTATCTTGTTATATCTATAATTTGGCACTGTATATGCTTTATTTATTCAGTTACTCCATTCGCCACTGTGTTTGCCTAGATCAGCTGCCATACAGGTGCCATAATTGTGGCTCAGCACTCTTTACATAGAACTAACTGGAAATAATAATTAATAATCACTGTCATTCCAACGTTAAGGCATCAAAAAAAAATAAGAAATGAATACAGTTTCAACCTGAACACTTTATCCCTAGTCATCACGTTGAAAAAGCTTGGCTTTGGTATTTACCAAACATGTATCATGCGCTTTGCACAACAAATTCATTATTATTTACATATATATGAGTTTGCTTAAGGGCTAGATTGAAATGTAGCATGACTAATAAGGATATGACTTATGTGTGGGAAATTAATCGAAATACTTATTTTATAAACTGAATAATGATATTTTTTTTTATAATGTTTATAGTTTCTTGCAGATCAGTTTACAGTTTACATAGTATTATTAATATAGAAATGTATGTTATCATATAAAGACGTATGCTGTATCTCACTAACAGCCAGGATTCTGGCGATTAACAAGGTAAATAATAATAATTGGCCAGGTAAAGGAATATTTATTCTAGCAATAAGTGCTTTTATATAGAAATGTCTATAGTATAAGGTATAAATGGCAGCTAATGACATTAACATAAGTGTTAATGTCCATTTATTCTGCCGCATTGTTTCATATCCAGATATTACCTGGCAGATAGGTTTAAATTAAAAAAATGCTTGAATCCCCAAATATTTTTATTTAAGAATGGGTTTATGGGAAAGGTAGGCTATTGGCATTGCTGCGAGTAAAGGCTGTGCTGCCTGTGCTGCTATTATTTAGGGGTTTAAAGGGAATTTTTATTTTGACAATACAGAGTATTTATATAGGAAATGTCTGTGTGTGTTTGTCTTCATTTATGTTCTTAGGAAAGATCAAGGCATCACCATGCCCAGACCAAAACTAGATTGTAAGCTTCATGGGGAAACAAATGTTTATATGTATACTTGTATGTTTCACCTTATTATCTCTGTTTACTTTTGAAACAGGAATCTAGGGAATGTATTCCCATGTATATTCCATGTACATCTATTACATTGACAGCAAAATATAAGGACATAGCTTATGTTTGGGTGGGGTATTTTCAAACACTACAAAAGAGGAAGAGGAAATAGAAAGGAAAGGAAAAATTATATGTTAAAAAAGACAACAGAGGATTAGAAGATTGGGGACGTCAACATAATGAAAAGTCGCCACACGTGGGACTTCGTTTTCCGAAGTTGCCTCACTAGGAAACTTCGAGCGACTTCGGAAAACGAAGCGCAGCGTGTGCTTTAGTGCAGACGACTTTTCATTATAGTGGACGGGAAGACACACAAAGGCAATTCGGGGTGATTGTCGCCCAGAAGAAGAGCCGATTAGTCACCAGGCGACTAAATCTCCCCGAATCTGCCTGTGTGTCACAACCCTAAATCCCATGCACTTGAGGTTCCAATAAATGTTAGAACAGAAACTATCTTCATTTCACTAGGGAACAATTTTATAGAGGTTGCTTTATAGAGGTCACATAGCTCCATATAATAATATTATATAATATATATATATAAATATATATATATATATATATATATATATAATAATACCCATCTCTCATATCATCATATATATATCTACATACACAGTGGACAGCCTGAGCTAAGCTATGCAACACAGCAGTGCCCATTCATATTTCCATGGGAAATAAGCAGGGAGTAAGTTATCTTTTTATATTTTTCTGTCTATGAGAAGGGACCATATTTGACAAGGTCACAGACTGTAAGCTCACTTGAGCAGGGACTTGCAATGATTATATGTTTGTTTGGGGTTTTGCTAGGCCTTTCAGTTGTTAAAAGTTGTAACTATTGGAATGTGAACCTAGATAATTTGATATTTAACTCAGATAAAACATATATGTATATATCTATACAATAATGTTTCTTAGAGGGAAACCTCCAAGATACACTGATTATAACTCTAAAACGTCCTTTTTTGACATGCTATTGTAAATTAGAAAAAGTCATGGTGGTAATAGATGTCCAAATCCCAGTCATTGGTGTTTATACTGTAACAATGGCAGATTTTACTTATGGAATTATGTGTAAGTAAGTTTTATTAGAGCAAAGAATGCCTTAATATATTACAGGAACAATGAAAATGAATGTGATTGTTTACTTCCATTGGTCAGCAAAGGCAGCCATTTTGAATGTGAAGTCATTATGACTCATATCGAGCTGATTACAAATGCATTTACATTTTTTGACAAACTTTTATAAATAAAATATAGAAAATCAGTCCGTTTTGGCCCGTGTTTTATATTGCACAAAAGAAAAAGAGCCCATGATATAGAGAACAATACATACGTCATAGCCTAGACTTCGTTCATGGGTTTGACTCACTATTTTATTAAAGCAGCAGTTCCTTATTCTGTCATTACATAGTGAAGTTGCTATTCTTGCATTGTAAAAAGCTTTTACATTTACAATTTTCCTTGGTTATTATTATTCCTTGGAATTTTTCAGGTTTGTCCTCAATTTGACCACTTTCTAAAATGGCTGCCTTTCCTTGTATTTTAAAAAAAAATGTTTTGAAGAAATTTCAAGTTATGGAAATATTGACTAAAATCAAATGAAATGGCATAAAGGAACTGCTGGTTTAATTGTAATAATACAGGGGTGGGTCACTTAACACCAGTGTAGAACGTCCACTCGTCCTCTTCTGAGATACCTTTCCTTGCTTCCCCAGTCTGAAGATGTTTGAAGTTGTATTTCAGAGGAGTTGGAGGGTTCTGGATATTGGGTGGAGGTTGTGTGGTTGGACTGGGCCAGAAGATCTGAAAATTAGAGCTGTTTAAAAAAAGAACTGGTAGAAAGTCGGTTCCCACTGGCTCATAGAAATCATGCACAACTGGAGGTGGAACCTAAATCAACAAATTCAACACCAAAGCTAATTTATTATGAGTTGTGAGAGATGCAAAAAAAACAGACGCAAAGCACCATGTTTATTGCCACAATGAACATACCTCCCAGGGAGTTTTATCTGAATGGAATGCAAATATTTGCATCTGTCTTTACATCTGCTAGTTTTGCCTACAGCATTAGCAGACATGGGTATCATTTTGAACACTTGTTCTCTAAACGGCCTTGAGGAGGCACAAGGAAGGAGTATCTGTACTTTACCTGTACAAGGTTCCTTTGCACCTATGAGAGCTGCAATCTGTGTCTTGTGGCAGATTTTCAATCCAACCCAAGCACAGAGTGAAGTTCTTTTTAGGTACAACACAAATGCCTAGTGGATGGCATCTATTTTGTACCCATTAACACTTAAGCATGTGCATATGAGCCCTTGTGTGGTTAATCATAAAACATGGGCATGAGAGAAATTGACATATTTCTCTTTTCACAATGATTTGTCCCTCTTACACTATATCACTAAACATATCTTGACACCTGCTTATCCAGGACCTGATTCCAAACCCCAGTGCATAAATATGAAGTTGGTACTCCTTTTGGTGCTATAAGAGCCTCTACTCTTCTGGGAATACTTAACACTAGAACATTGTTGGTGAGATTTGCTTCCATTCCACAAGAGCATTAGTGTGGTTGATGTTTGAGTTAGCTCCCAGTCAGCATTCCAGTTCAGAGGTATACATTTGGGTTGAGTTTAGGGCTTTGTGCAGGGCCAGTCAAGTTCTTCCACTTCCATCTCAGCAAACCTCACATTCTGCATGGGGACAATCCCGTGCTGAAACATTAAGGGGGTTATTTATTAAAATCCTTATGTTAAAAAGTTTTCGTGGTGTGCACTGGGTTTAGCCAGAAAATGAAACTTTTTCAGGGTTTTTGGTCAAAAACTCAAATCAAATTTGATTGATTCTTAAAAAAAGCCCAAAAAATTATAACAATTTGGGAAGAAGCCCGAAAAATATGTGCGATTTTCCACGATCTGATTAAATTTTTATTAATAAATAATATAAATCGGACATAAGAGTTTGGTTGTGTTTTTTTTAAATAAAATCTGAGATAAATTTAGATTTTAGTAAATAACCCCCGCACACTTTAGAGAATGTCAACAATTAAATTGTACAATGTGGTGTTGTAGTTTACTTTTACATAAACCAGGGACTCTCTCCTGCTACTAAAACTAGCTCTAGACCATTATTTCTACTTCATCAGACTTGACAGTTGGCATTTAACATCCATTCAGGTAGAAGTCTTCTGGAGCTGTGGCGTAAGTAGATGTTACTGGGCCCCACAGCAAATTAATTTTAGGGCCCTCAACTTATCCAGAAGTTGTCCTTTTTTTAAAAAATTATTAATTAGGGCCTCGTGGCACCCCCTATACCTCCTGGGCCCCTCTGCAGCTGCATCATCTGCTTCCTCTATAGTTATGTCGCTGTTTTGGAGTCTGCCAATCCCAATCCTTGTCCATTATACTGCTAGATGGTAAGATCATTCCAGGAAATGCGGTTTCCATTTTCCAATTGCATCAACCCTTACACCAGTCTTCTGGTATATGGCTATTATTGTGTTGAGTGTTTAAACTGAGGACGTATTTCTAAAATGGGCATCTGGATAACTTTTAGCTGAGAATGTATCTAAATATGTATTCTTGGCTATGATACTGTATTAGTTATTATACATGTACACTTTAATGGGATATAGACATTCCAGAGGGGAGAAGTTTGTGTGCTAAATATTCGAAAAGATTAGAAGATCTCATGCAAGTCCATCACTATTTATTATGAACTGGAAATTGCATCCTTTTTAATCAAGGGCAGCAATATTTATAAAGAGATCAGTGTTGTGATAATATTTGATTTAATATAAATAGGTTTCAATCCTAGATTTCAATGCCTCACACCCCTACATTTTGTCAAAAAATGTTAACTGTCAATTGACATTATTTATAAATCTGAACCTGATGATCGTTGGAATATGTGCCTGATGGGATTCCATAAAGAATGTTTGCAACAAAAATGCAATGGGACGCTAAACACTTGATACTGTATATTGTAGCATAAAATGGTGCCCCGCCGAGTACTTGTACGTTGGCAACATGAACAAGTATATTTGAGCCTTTTTTGCATGTTTGAGAACCTAAACTCCTACTACTGATTCTGTATATTGATTATAAGTTTGAGTCAAGCAAATCTCTTGGAAAAGTTTTAGGGCAATTTACCAAACATGGATCTCTTCAACAGAGCTGTACCCAAGTAATTGCACAGAACTAACAGTCATGATCTTTTTGGCTAATGTATGTGTCCCTCTTTCAAGGTGCAATCCATAACTAGCGAAAGTGGTTCACCATCACCCATATCCCCGTCTAAACCTCTGCCATCAGCTGCCTTAGCCAATGGTAAGTTCCATTTTCAGTATCTCCTCTTTTACTGCTGTCTGCTTTTGACATATGATATTTATAAAGAGAACTATACTCCTGAACATTGCAGGTTTCTATGAAATATATATATATATCTCATATACATTGCCTTCCTCGAAACTACGGCAGACAGCACAGGAACATTGGGTGCGAAGCGAAGCTAAACAGTAGACCCCTTGACTTAAGGTGACTAGATTTTTGGAAAAAAATCCGGATGCAGGGGAGAATGGTACAGGGCACACTCAGTGCTCCGTGGCAACATTTTTAGACCACACCCACTTTGTAACCACTCCCCATTTTACAAATATACCCTCGGTGAATATATTAATGAACATAGTGGCAATTCCATGTAAATACCCCAGAATTCATAGAAGGGTGGCATAAAGACAATTCCATGTACAATACCCCCAGAATTCATATTCGGAATTCAGGGGGCAGACGGGGACACTTTCTAATGGGCCTGTCCCCATGAAAAGGGGACGCATGTTAAGCATACCTTGACTAGGCCTCCAGTTACTGCCATGATTGTGGGGCTTGCTGTATGTTTGTTATGCCACTGCTTGAAAACATGATAAAAAACTTTTACTAGGGCCAAAAAAGTTACGATTGTACACATTTTTGACTAGTGCAGTAATCCATGACCTAGGGACCATAGTTTTAATGCCAATGAGTGGGCAACTGGAACAAGGAAGTATTCTATTAAATGTGGGTGGTGACTTAGTATGTTACAGGGCAGGGTTATCATACAATCTGATACCAAACAAAACAAAGTTGTGCCAGATATTTTTCCACAAGTTTCATCCCTTAATGTCCACAGGCCCCACTTCTAATCTTTTTTACCTCAGTGCCATCCCTAACCAATCTTTGCCTTAAACTCAGCTGTATAATAGTAAATATGTTTTGTATGTGTTTAGCAGAAGACAAGGAACATTTTTTGCCTAAAGCACTTTGCTGTTCTCAAAAAAAGGGTGTAGGAACTTGCCCTTGTGATGCTTCTAATAGCTACTAAGTCAACATTAAATTGTGTATAGAACCATGAAGAATCACCATCAAAGTTGCCTATACAATATTATATTTAATAGGTAGCTTTGAAATATGAAAACAGTGGACAGAGGTAAAACCAATGTTTTTTTTCCAAAGCGATACTGATAGAAGAAGGAGATTGAAGAACTTTACTGATACTGATACTAGACCTTGATGATTACCATTTCCTCAACCTTTGGTCGGGATACTGGCAATGTCTTATCCTGCTTACTTTAACTTTGTTTGGCTGTTTATGCCTCTAGTTCCCCACTGTCTTACCTGTTTTTTGCCTGAGGGGAGTTGGACCCCGATCAGTGAACAGTACCGGTTTTGGAGCTCCCCATATATGTAAAGACATTTAGACAACCTCTGTTGTAGTATTATTTTGAAGGAATCTACAGCAACTACTGTACCCAGACTTACCTGTATGTTACTGTTGGTTTGAGCCAAAACATGGATTCATGAGATGCCGATCCTCGTGCCTTTGAGCTTTGGGTTCTTCCCTCAAGCTAGAGTGATGTCCTGTTTTCTTAACTCATTTTCATTTCTGTTCCAGTTGCAGCATTTGTAATTTTCTTTGGAGAGTCCCAAGGTTGCCTATATTAAGATGTTTTTAAAATAATAAATAACCCCAAGAATGTTGAATGGTAGACACCAGTAGAAACGTTAGGTTTGGGTGTACAGTCCCAAAGGAAGGAGTGAGCAGGCACTCCAAAATGTTAACTGTCTTTTAGAACCTTACACGTGTTGTGCCTTGCAGCTTGAAATGCATAAGGCTATTTTAAGGACGTGTACACTAAATAAAGATAGTTGCTTTTTGCTCTTATTGCCTGCTACATTGGGATTTTTGGGATGCCTGTTCACTGCTATACATTTGCCTATATTAACAGTCTGCTGACCTCTGAAAAAACAATGGATTGACTTGACTCTTAACATTGGCATTTTGGACTAGGGTTGGTGTTGATAAGATTTTGGATTCATGCATGTACCAGTGCCACCAGTCCAATGAAAATATGACTACAGGTGGAAACTCTAACAACCTCTGGTTTAGCCTGATGTTCAGCTCCAGTAAATAATTATACTAGAAGCCATTTGCTCAGCTGGCAAACTGCATTGGACTGCCCTTAATATTGTAGAGAATTAGAAACAAAAATGTGTCTTTTCCTTGCTACCCATAAAGATATACTGTATAATACAGAATTACTTTACAACCTTGAGGGTGTCAACTTGTGTTAACCTGTTTCCACAGAAGTCCAACCAAAAGTTGTAGGAAGATTCCAAGTCACAACTTCAAAAGATCTGCATGAAAGTAGCCCTGAATGCAGTGTAAACAGCAGCCCTGAAACTTCCAAGAGATCAGAGGCAAGGTCATCAGATACTACACCCGACGTGTATGAGACAGCTTCTTCGGACACAGACATCAGTACAGATGGGACAGAGGGAAATTACTTCTCAGAACCTCAACTATTCTTACCCTGTAGTATGAACACAATAAACAGAGACAATTGCAGACATGATACTGATTCAGAATCAGAAGCTTTCAGTGAGGGGAGGCTTGGTGGTTTTCATAATGACAGTGATAGACTGACTCCTGTGAGCACCATTACGGATACAGAAGACAACTGTCCATGTGTGCTTAACAATAATACTGTCCCAGAAGCTGATTTGGGGTATCAAATCAATTCAGGAGTACAGTCTCACAGTGATGCTGTTTGTATTGTGAATGGGGACTCAACGCTAGACAACAGAATGACAGTAGTGGGTGATGGGCAATGCAGTGATTCTGTATCTTCTAGTGGAGAGGAGAATGTAGAGAAGACACCTCAACAGATTTCAACAGTGCAAGTTTATCTGCACTACACAAGAGGAATTGTGTATCTCAGCAGTGATGACACGGAGAGTGAGGATGAAGAAATCTTTGAGGAACTACAACAGCTTCGACAGAAGTAAGTCTATCATTGTATAGCCCTATTGTGTAGCAATAGTCAAGTGTCTTCCAGCCAAGATTCCATTTCTAACACTGAGTCTTGGAAGACAGAAGCTGACTGCTCTTGACTGCTGACTGCAGTGTTTTAGTGGAATGAGTAGTCAAAACCAGCATAGCAGGACATAACAAAGGGCATGCAGATACTGGTATCAATAGCAAAAAAAATGTATATCAAAAAGTTGCTTTGATTATGAGCAATGTATTCATTGTAGTTAAAGCTTTTAAGTAGTGGTTGTGTCTTGGATTATACAGATGTGCCTCGTCTGAAATCTGAGCAATGTAATAACCCATAAAATGTGCCTTTGTGAAAGAATAACAGATGTCTGCTAGTCCAAACACTTTTTTTCTGGTCTCTTTTGCAGACATATGTCTGAAGTGCAGTTGTTACAGGCTCTGCAGAAGAAGGAGATTGAAGAACTTTATTACAGAATGGGCAAAGTGCCCCCCCCTGGCATTGTGTCTCCAGCCGCCATGTTATCTAGCAGACAGAGGCGCCTGTCTAAGGGGAGCTTTAATCCATCAAGAAGGAACAGTCTGCAGAGGCTTGAGCTTATGCCAGCAACTGGTAACTATCACTAGCTGTCATTGTGTGTGCTAGTGTGACTACACATTCTATTTCTTGTGCATCTAGTTCCTGCTGCATACAGTATTTACTTTTAGTGGATTCAACTATGTTGTCAAATGAACCAAATTAGGTTGTCTGCATCATACACTATTCTATTCCTAAGAAGCCTGATAAGAAGGGGTAAGAACATAAGCAATACTCTATTCTGTGACTGCTCACCTTCTAATTGCCAGTGGAGTGAAGACTCAAGGATAGGACCTTATCTCTCTTAAGACTGAAGTCTGGATCTATATTCTCTGCCCTCCATGAATCTGTCTGAAACCTTAATCTTCCTTTTCACCCCAAAACAGAGCAGTTTAAACAATAAGCTTAACCATATTATTTGGGTTCTACTAATGTAGAGCTAGTATAACACCTGCTAATATAAGTAATATAAGGCACTGACCTGACAGGTATGTCTCCCCGTGATTGGTTGCCAGTCTATATGAATTGTTGTGACTGACCAATGGACCTTTGTACTTTGTAAAGAGTTCCAGGGAAACCCTATTATGGCTTCGCTTAACCCGCTTATCAGTAGTAACAACCCCCAAGTATCTGATTACTGTGGACCACCCCAAATTCAATAGCATAAAGCCTACCCACAAGTTTCTTGCTTTTAGGTAGAGCTCAGATTGTGATTAGGGCCAGTGGCCAAAAATGTGCCTAATAAAAGGGGCAACTGCATTGGTGTCTCTGTTTTTGGTTTTCAAAAAACATATTCTCCTGACCTCTGTATAGCCCTATATCTGGCTAAAATATAAGTTTTGTAATTATGTTATCCAGTAAAAGAAATGCTTACAGCTTAAGGGAAAATACATAATTTAATAATGAATAGAAGTTATTGGGAATCTTGGTGCACAAGTGCATCATTCAATTGTTTGTCATTGCCCTTAGACCCAAACAAATACAGTTCATAAAAATGCAGATAAAATAGTAAAACAGTAGCTGAATGTGAAAATGAATACATTTATATTACAGGTTTCATTAGGAAGAATTCACTTGGAGGAAGCAGCACGGGTTCCCAAGAACAGCGTTTAAACAAAGGTCTGACCTTTTCTGGAGATATGAGCAGAATGGTAAGGAAGACATTGCAAAATGGTAATTAAAGTGAATTAGACACTGGGAACTTGAGTATCCTAGACCATTATAAAAAGTGGTGCTTTTAGCATATATCTATATATATATATATCTATATATATATCTATATCTATATATATATATATATATATATCCCCACTATCTCCTAAAATTTTCACTGTTTAGGCTCCACCTAAACTACTAGTCTTGCACAACTAATCAACTGAATAAAAGATATGAATAATAAATATAGTGCAGTAATTTAATCCATCACATACATACACAACAGACAGTTGCTTGTAAATTGTCCACTTTGTCCACTAAATGGCACTGCCAGGGGAAAATCTCTCAGGAGGAGTTACAACCAAAGATCACAAACACTGTGGTCACTATGGTCCATTTTTTGAATGTGGGAGGAAACCCACTAGTGGGTAACATAGTTACTCTTTGAAGATAGTTTCCTGGCTGGAATCAAACTAGGACCCCAGCAATGTTGCACACTGCACCACCATGCTGCTCAAGTTATAGCCATATTTGTTCTAACATTTTCCTTTTGGAAAAGTGTTAATATCTACAGCTGTCTAACTGGATTCCGTGGACATTAGGCTCCCAACATTGGCTTCCTTGGATGCCTTTGTTATTTTATCATATTCTGGCTCATGACTTGCTCTATACATGGTTAGTTTGTCCACCTCATGGAAAAAGTTGTACAAAAGTGGCAGACATCCTACTGAATTAGTGTTTCCCTTTCTGCCTAGGCAAGTACTGGAAGTTGTAGCAGTGAGGCAAGTGAACAGGACGAAAAAGAAAAAGTAAAGGTAATAAGTCTATAATGTGGGCTAAATTAGTGGTCATTTATGAACGGAACACAAAGGACTTCCATATGCTTGGGAGACATCTGTATTGTCAATACATGGCTTTCTGGCTATGTTGAAGTTGTAGTTCACCTTAAATTGATGATTTGCTATCAGTTATTGTTTTGTCAGCAGGCCAAATTGTAGTAGCACCAGGAAGACAGTGCAGCACCTTACATTATTTATTTTTCACCCCCTATTCTGCTGGGTTCCATTGACGTGGGTTTGATTGTGGTGGTTCCTGGAAGGATTGCCTGGGGCAGCTGACTTATTATTCTAGTCTTCAGTATTCCTATTCTACCTCTTTTCAGCCTGGTTGTTTGGGTTAATGACCTAGGAAACCTAAACCAGACTGAATGTGAGGGTTAAGTTTTATTGCATCTCTTAATTTCTTATCTTTATACAGTTAGGTCCATAAATCTTTGGACAGAGAAAACTTTTTTTTCTAATTTTGGTTCTGTACATTACCACAATGAATTTTAAATGAAACAACTCAGATGCAGTTGAACTGCAGAGTTTCAGCTTTAAATCAGTAATTGGACAAATTAAAAAAACTGAAAATAAAATGTTAATTTCTAATACTTGGTTGAAAACCCTTTGCTGGCAATGACAGTCTGAAGTCTTGAACTCATGGACATCACCAGATTCTGGGTTTCCTCCTTTTTAATGCTCTGCCAGGTCTTTACTGCAGCGGCTTTCAGTTGCTGTTTGTTTGTGGGTCTTTCTGTCCACAGTTTAGTTCAACAAGTGAAATGCAGCTCAATTGGGTTCAGATCAGGTGACTGACTTGGTCATTCAAGAATATTCCACCTCTTTGCTTTAATAAACTCTTGGGTTGCTTTGGCTGTATGTTTTGTGTCATTGTCCATCTGTATTATGAAACACCTCCCAATCAATTTGACTGCATTTAGCTGGATTTGAGCAGACAGTCTCTGAACACCTCAGAATTCATTCGGCTGCTTCTGTCCTGTGTCACATCATGGATAAACACTAGTGTCCCAGTGCCACTGGCAGCCATGCACGCCCAAGCCCTCACACTGCCTCCACCATGTGTTACAGGTGATGTTGTATGCTTTGGATCATGAGCTGTTCCACGCCTTCTCCATACTTTTTTCTTGCCATCATTCTGGTAGAAGTTGATCTTTATTTCATCTGTCCAAAGAATGTTTTTCTGTGCTTTTCAACTGTGCTTGATTTTTTAGATGTTTTTTTTAGTAAAGTCCAATGTAGCCTTTCTATTCTTGATGCTTATTAGTGGCTTGCACCTTGCAGTGCACTCTCTGTAATTACTTTCATGCAGTCTTCTCTTTATGGTAGACTTGGATATGGATACACCTACCTCCTGGAGAGTGTTGTTCACTTGTTTGGCTGTTGTGAAGGGGTTTCTCTTCACCATGGAAATGATTCTGCGATCATCCACCACTGTTGTCTTTCGTGGTGCTGAGTTCACCAGTGCTTTCTTTCTTTCTCAGGATGTACCAAACTGTAGATTTAGCCACTCCTAATATTGTAGCAATTTCTCGGATGGGTTTTTTCTGTTTTTGCAGCTTAAGGATGGCTTGTTTCACCTGCATGGAGAGCTCCTTGTCTGTTGTCTGTTCAGGACTTTTATCGGCTTCTTTGATAGACATAACAAAGGAATTTCCCACACCTGCCCCTTAAATAGCCTTTTTAATCAATTGTCCAATTACTTTTGAACCCCTGGTCCAATTACTTTTCAGCCCCTGAAAAAAAGTGATTGTTTTAAAAAAGGCTTTAGTTCCTCACATTTTTATGCAATCTTTTTGTTCAATGTACAGAACCAAAATTAGAAAAAAAAGTTGTCTGTCCAAATATTTATGGACCTAACTGTAAATCATACTAAGACTAAAATCTAAGGTGAACCACCGTTAGCCCCTATTTGCCACAATTCCCAGAGAAAATGCCTGATGCTATATCCGATTGAAGACAAGTGGAATGGATTATTACTTTAAAAATCACAAATTGTTTCTAAAATCCTAATGTCTCAACTGTACCCTAACCTTTACTTTATAAACTCTAATTTGTAGGGCCCTCTAATCCTATTGTATTCTGTAACCCTTGTTTGTTATCCACCATGTATTCCCTGTTGTTATAACTAAGGTAAAGCACTGCGTATCTTGTTGGCGCTATATAATTAAATGATGATGATGATGATGATTACTTTAGCCTGAATTAGCTTATTTCATTGAATATAATTTTGATGGCTAATCAATTTACTTTTTTTTTTCCTTAGTAAATACTCGGAACAGCAAAACACTTGAAGAGAAATAAAAACCGGACTACCTCAAAGGACTGGCCTTGTGTAGTTTCTGCCTATAGTGGCCGTTATAGATAGGCTCTTGCTAGATGACATCTCTTGCTTGTCAGGAGCTAAGCTGGGTGGCCTTGTATGTAGATACAGCTATGGACATGAGAAACTATACCGTTGATGTTCTGATGAAGAACTTCAAGGAATTTAATAGCATGGACCATAGCTACTACAAAGACTGTTACCACGATGGAATCTGCTTACAGATGGAATTCTTTAAAAGCATAGTTGCCAGCCAACGTCTACCATGCTTTCAAAGCCACAGCAGAATTATTTTTAGGTTGCCAGTTGGCAAAAGCATGAATGTTCATGACAATATATAGTCAGGGCAGGTTGCTGGTTTCAGCAGATGTTCTCACAAACATGCACTTTGCACTTCTCTAGAAGAAAATCTGGAAAGTCTTCTTCCAACATGTTTTCGCCATTGTTCTCCCCTTATGTAAAGCTGCCAATTATTTTTAATGTGTGAATGTGAATTAGCCATAGAGTTATGAAATGTTTTATTATACTTCGTCTGCAGGGTGGAAAAGCAATGATACCTACACAAGTCTTATAAATTCATCCAGAGCTTGTAAAGTTACCAGAGATATCCTTTAAAAACTCTTACGTCTGTGCAGCCGTCTGAAATTCCGATCACACATGCAAAGATATAGAGTATAAACCTAATTTCCCTGTCTGATATTCTAATCATCTCATTCATGTTGCACAAAGCACAGCTACAAACTGGAGGTTAGACAGAAACCACAAGTTACAACAGAACTAATCTTACTGAGCTTACAGGTATCTGAAAGTAAGAAATAGCTACAGATCCTCGTAGTGTTCTATAGGGGCACACACAATACGGGCAAGTGACACACTGTATAGATAAGAATCTTGACTCTGAATGGGTAATGGATAATGAATATGTGGCCTCTTGATGTTTCTGAATGCCAGGATTCCTTACGTAGGCACAGATCTATGAATGCATGCAAGACAAGAACAAGGGCCACATATCAATCTATAAAGTAGGTTTGAATATTCCAGGGTGAGGTGTATGTGGGGCTGATCATTATTTGGTAGTTTGTACACAACTTGGTCATATTAACTAATGCCATAAGTAGTTATGTAGTAATGAATGTTATAATGTGGGGCCCCCACTCTTCATAACAAACTTCAGATAAAATAGAAATGTTGCATAAAGTTTTCTTTGAACCCGTGCATTTTATGATCACTGAAAAGTCATCTATTATGTTATGATATGCATCAATTTGAATTGATATTGCCCTTCCATTTTTTTTTATATAGGAATATGTCAGTATCACTTTAAAATAGAAGTAGAGGGTTAATCACTTGGGGGGAGCATAGTGATTATAATTGCTTACCCCAACGCTAGAAAATGCACTGGCTCAGGGTTGTGCATATTTGGCTTTTCACGTTCAGGTTCCTATTTTATTCTACTGCCACAAGGGATCCCTAAAACAGCTGAGAACATGGTGATGTGGAGTAGCAACCATCACTCACTTATGTTGACTGCAGCAGTGACATCTTGATTGGGGTTGCAGAAAAGACCCAATCGGCTAATGAACTGGTTTACTTATGGTTCCAAGATAATGGGTCTTTGCCCAACCCCAAACAAGGATGAAGCGGTATTGAAGCCCAGGTAAGTAATGAAAGTGGGTTGAACATAGCTAAAACCTTGAGATATCACTCTTGATAGCCTAAGGGAGGTTCAGCATTGTCCAAGTGGCCAACTATTAAAGGAAAACTATACTCCTCAAACAATGTAGGTCTCTATAAAAAGATATTGTGTAAATCAGCTCATATGTAAAACACTGCTTCATGTAAATAAACAATTTTCATAATAATATACTTCGGTAGTATGTGCCATTGGGTAATCCTAAATAGAAAATTGCCATTTTAAAAAATAAGGGCCGCCCACTGGGATCGTATGATTCACAGTGCACACAAACATACCAAACAAATCATACTTGTTAGGTCACATGAGCCAATTGACAGACAGTTTGTCTTTTTCTTCCACACTTCTTCCTGTTTCAGTTAGAGCTGCAGTATTTCTGGTCAGGTGATCTCTGAGGCAGCACACAGACCATCAGGAAATGGTGATTTAAGAAATGAGATGTAAAAGGACAAGATTTACTTAAATATATATTCCAGTTTAATACGATTCTTTAGTATGCCACTTAATATGATATAATCTATTTGTTGCTCAAGTATTCATTTTGGGGGTATAGTTTTCCTTTAAGCTCAGTTATGGGCCAGCAATAAATAAGTTTCAGTTGTTAAATGCACATATCCATATACATAAGTAGGTGTCTCAGTTACTACTCGTTTGTGTGACTGTCCTATAGGCAACTGGTCAATTTTGTAAGGGTTCTACTGTAATAAAGAACCTATGGCCCTATTTTGCCTTTTGTTGAAGAAATACATAGACCAATGCCCTGCAAAAGCAAGGAGGATGCTGGGATTTCTAGCCCCCCAAACAAAAGGCCAATACGTTTTCAGTGAATGCTCAAGCAAAACCAGAGAATCCTGTATGTGTAATAAAAGTACCGTAAATGTATATTGAGAAGGAGCAAAGATTATTGGGGCATCTGGCAGCATTGTTTCCTTCAATTGGTCTGTTTTACCCCTTGCGCAATGTATTAAATCCAGGTTATGTGATATTCATTTTATACATGCTACAGAGATAAAGGGATGCTCTCCGTAGATGACTAGATTGTAATTCTCTTTTTTTTCCAATCAATAAAGTCTAGAGAAAACCCATCATGTGCTAATGGATGACACCCTATCCCTTCTGTTAAAGGGGAACTCTACCTAAAATCTGTTTCTGCATTAAGAAAAAAGTCTTGATTCTAAGCAACATTCCCATATACATTCATTACAGCTTCCTGTGGTTTTGAGGTTATAGTAGTGAATGTTATTGCTACAGAAAGCAGTGTCTGTCTAGCTAGCTAGTAAGTTAACTTTTAGTATCTTATAGAATGGCCAATTCTAAGCAACTTTTCAATTGGTCTTCATTGTTTATTTTTTTTATAGTTTTTTAATGATTTGCCTTTTTCTTCTGACTTTTTCCAGCTTTCAAATGGGGGTCCCTAAAAAACAAATGCTCTGCAAAGCTACAAATGTATTGTTATTGCTACTTTTCATTACTCATCTTTGTATTCAGTCCCTCTCCTATTCATATCCCAGTCTCTTGTGCAAATGAGTGCATGGTTGCTAGGGTAATTTGGACCCTAGCAACCAGACGATTGAAATTGCAAACTGGAGAGCTGCTGAATAAAAAGCTAAATAACTCACAAACCGCAAATAATAAAAAATGAAAACTAATTGCAAATTGTCTCAGGATATCACTATGTCATACTAAATGTAAATGCAAACAACCCCTTTAAGCTTCTAGTATGTTACGGAATGTCCTATTCTTAGCAACTTTTAATTTGGTCTTAATTCTCCAGTTTTTTCAATCATTTTATGCCTCCATGCAGCTTTTAAATGGGGGTCAGTGACAAATATATCACCCTAACTATGATGCCAAAAATATCACCCTAACTGGCGTTCAGACTCTGGCAATACACAGTGGCGAATTTTGGAGTAACCCCAGCAACCAGTGGGTGTTCCAAACTGTTATACTATTTGATTTGGTCACCTACATTGATGGACCTTATCATTTACTACTAGTTGCAAAATAAATATGCCATAATCACCACTCAGGGTGTGTTTCCCCTTTAAAGCACACTAAGATGCTCTGTAACGTATTAGTTAGTTGGAACCTAAGGTGATTGCAGTACACACAGATGCACAGGGCACCCCTGTGGGTACCGGTATTTGCCAAAGCCCTTTTGGGGCCCGGGCTTTCGGCTGTGGAACTGAATAAGGGGTGGTGCAAAAACACCTCCAGAGCAAGGTCCTGGCAAGGATCAGGCAAAGGGATCAAGGCAGGCGGCAGGAATCGAAGTGTAGAAGTCAGGCAGAAGTCAATAACCAGGAAATCAAACACGAATATAACGCTTTGGCAGGATCAGAAAACTGAACCCAGCTTGGTCACTATCAAAATGGTGGACTGGGCTTTTAAAGATGATTTGGCACCAAGAATTCGAATTTGGCGCCCATTGTTGACATTACGATGCTCTGCATCAAACGCCAGCGTCACAGAGCCCAGAACCCGGAAGTGCGCAACTGCGCACCCAAACACGCAGTGAGGCGTGCCGGGAGGTAAGAGACAGAGCAGATCTCCCGGCGCGTCTTACATGCTCTTTTACATTTCAAATCTCCTATAAAAATGACAATATTATCTAAACAAATTGCCCAGTAATGACTAATGGGGCTGGATGCCTCTACATTAAAATGGCAGTTGAAGTTACAATATGTAGTTACAGTATTAATTTATGGAATGAAAAATGAACTAGTGCACTTTCATGATAGTAGAGAATGCCAACCCAACAGTAATGACAGATACTACAATGACTGGATGTTTGGGGTATGATGCACTGAGCCAAGACCTTGATGAAGATTCTGAGGACTGAAAACAAACTACACCTTCAGATGTCAGCTCTTAGCTTTGCTTTGGCATCTAAGAACCATTAGTCATCTGAATGGAAAAACAGAATTAGATGAGATACAAGTAAATATCTTTTTTTTTAAATACAGCACTAGTGTAACACCTTGCCTGGGCTTGAACCAGTGACCTGGTATCATAAATGCTCTCTGCATTACCTCTGCTCTATATGAACAGTTAAGATCCTTCTTTACTGCTATTGGTATCCCTGTATTTGCAAGTAGGTGTGACCGTTTCACCTGTTGTTAATCTGCCCTCAGGTGTTCTGAGTTAGTCATTATTCTGGCTATAAAAACCTGCTCTGCACTGACGCACTGCCTGTTATATGTCAAGCTTGTTTGCTCCTAGGTGCTCTGTTCCCTGTGATTGTTGTTCCTTTTACTCCAGTCACCTGCTCCTGTCCCCTGTGTGACTTTATAGTTCTGACCCGGCTTCTTCCTGACCTTGAGTTTGCCTCATGATTCTGCTCCAGTTATCTAGTTCTGACCCAGCCTTTATGACTAAGTCCAGCTCCTTCCTTTCCGGCTCCTTCACCAGAGTATAAGTTTGGCTCCCCTGCCTGATCCTGTGAAAGTACTGAATTGTCTTGCAGTAAGTCCCGAGTACCTGAGGGCCAGGCCCAAAGTCAAAGGTGATTGTTATAGACAGAAGAGCATGACTAGACAGGAATCCAGTCACTCCCCTGGGGTTTGGGTTTGCCATACATGACAACTAGACAGTGGCTCTCTGGTTCCGTTACTAAGAGGATTAAAAATACATTAACACAATGTTTTGTGGCTCTACCCAAAGTTGTATGTACCACTATTTAGAAGATGGACCACTCTTTGGTACCTAGGACCTTGCTGGTTCTTACTCAATTTGGACTTTGGAGAGTCATAACTCCAGTGACTCCCAGTAAAGCATGCATTACACTGGACTCTCTCGCTCAGTGGGCCCTCACTGTTGAATGGAAGAAGGCTTATCCACATTGAGGCTCATTTATCAACACTGGGCAAATTTGCCCATGGGCAGTAACCCATGGCAACCAATCAGATTGCTGCTTTCATTGTTCTACTTGCAGCTGGTTTCAAAAAGCTAATCACTGATTGGTTGCTATAGGTAACTGTCCATGGGCAAATTTGCCCAGTGTTGATAAATGAGCCCCATTGACACAGTTATTTCCTACTGTTCCTTCCATGAATAGTATTGGGCACAGGGAGAATATTAGTTACAACTAGTGTTAGTACTCACTTATAGGTAACTAGCCCCCAGTGCTCAGTCGTGTATTACTCTAGGATTCCCTACATCCCTGAGCCTGACTGACCCACTTAATCCCTGTGCTGGTGGTTGACAACATGGGTATTAAACCTTCTGGTCTTGATGGATCCTCTGGCTGCTCTACCATCCTGTTCAGTAAGTTGGGTCCTATGAGACAGATCTAATGGTCTGTTTCAATGGTGTAACTAGATATCACCGGTCCCCACAGCAAATTATTTTTCAGGTCCTCAAAATATCTAGAGGTTGACCTGTTTTACCAACATTTATTGAAATTGTATATGCATTAAGACCTCATGGGGCCCCTATACCTCCTGGGTCCTTCTGCAGCTGCTTCCTCTGTAGTTACACCCTTGTGCTGTTTCATTGAAGCCTAACTTACACGTCATACCTACTTGTAACAGTTTTAATTGGACTTGTATTCACAAACATAATAGAGTGTGATAATGGGGTAAAGAAGAAGTCTCAAGTGTTGCATACCCTGACCTTCCTTGGAAGAGAGTTCCCCGTTGCTGAGTGATGGAGGGATTGGCACCCTCCCAAATAGTAGATAAGGGGAAAGCTTCCTTCACACCCTCCTACACCGACCTCTACATGGGTTGGTGGGAGGTGTCCCTTATCTTTGGCTGTATTAATCCTCTCAGGGAGCACATTACTCTAAAGAGCCAATTGTTGCAGCCCACCTGACACGGTGAACATTAACCCCTATGATCAATTTGTCTGATATAGGAGAATATTGTTCATCACAACAACTCTCGACTAAATAATGTTGGAGAGGCAAGCCCCTTAGCTAATGCTTGTAATAAAGCATGTTCCAGAGACAGCACTACTATATCAGAGACTGCTCCAATTAACAATGAGACATCCATCAACTCTAATACAGGTAAGAACAATAATATTTATTTTGTGACAGAATTCAGTGAAGAATACAGGCTTATCTGTAGGATCATCCAGAGTAATTTGCAAATTTTATTCAATGATCCACTGTTAGAAAAGACTTGGAGAAAGGATACTATCAAATATGTCTTTAAAAAGCACAGACAGTAGTGCAAAAAAAAAAAAAAGTAATAATCAGTGCAGGAATTGGCTTACACATAAAGGCCCATATAAATGTAATTCCAGCAGATATAAAACGTGCGAAGTTATGACCATCAGCGAGGATTTTAAATTTAATGTGAAAGGGACGACCTTTAAAAATCAAATGTAGCAATAGCAAAAGGGTTATTTATTGATTAGAATGCTTGTAAAAAAAACAATACGCTGGTAGAATAACTCTGAAACACAAAAAAAGAGTGAGAGAACATAAACAGTACTAGCAATTGACAATAATGATTTAGTCCTACCGGTGGGGAAACACATTGCCAATTGTACCAAAAAAAAGACAGAGGGGATCTCTGTGTTATGCAACTAGTGTGGATACCTCTTAGAAGAGGCAATATAATTCATCCTGTTAACATAATTGAAGCATATACTTAATATAGGGTTGTTACCCATCTGGTACAAATGGCTGCCTTAATGGCCTAGAAACACTTAGTTAAATGTTTTTTTCTTTACTTTGTTATTTAAAAAAATGTCACAGGGCTTTTAATTTAAATATGGTAGTTGTTAGATATATATATGTAGTGTTTTATATATATATATATATATATATCTATATATATATATCTATATCTATATCTATATCTATATCTATATATATATATATATATATATATATATATATATATATATATAGGTATTTATAAATTATAAACCTCCCATGCGTATCACTAATGTTCCTATTGATGAACAATACAACTTTTCACAAATGTCCCTATTGCAAATGTAATTTCATCATTTGTAAATATTCTAATATTTTTGCCTGTACTATACTGCTGTCATGAAACATGTTAATTCTACCGTTTTTATGATGTTTTAAAGGAATGGTGACATCTAAAAACAAGTGTTATAAAGGAATGACAATATAATATACTGTTGCTCTGCACTGGTAAAACTGGTGTGTTTGCTTCAACATACGTTCTGTAGAATCCCATTGTATACTACAGAGCTTATCTGGTGTTACTTGTGCCTTTTCTTCTTTTTCTGCATTGAATGGCTGCCCCCATGACTACACAGCAGCTTGTTTATATAAACTAGGGATGCACTGAATCCAGGATCCGGTTCGGGATTCGGCCTTTTTCAGCAGGATTCGGATTCGGCTGAATCCTTCTGTCTGGCCGAACTGAATACGAATTTGCATATGCAAATTAGGGGCAGGCAGGAAATTGCGTGACTTTTTGTCAGAAAACAAGGAAGTAGAAAATGTTTTTCCCTTCCCACCCCTAATTTGCGTATGCAAATTAGGGTTCGGCAAAGAGAATTCGGTGCATCCCTAATATAAACAGTAGTAGAGTTTATGAAGCACACGCCAGTTATAACAGTACATTATATTTTCATTACTTTTATTTTCATTACTTTAAAACACTTTAATTTTTTGGTGTTACTGTTTCTTTAATCTGACTTTTGGTTTTTCTGTTATATTAAATGTTGTTATTTCATCTTGTTACAACTGGAGGCCACTAGAATACAGACTGGTTAATAGTTGTATGGGTGTAATTCCAACTTCTGCCACCAGATTGTAACCTGTTTAATAAATGACCGTTCTAGACGACGATTAAGGGAACATGCAACTGAAACACGTCCGGCAGCTCTTTGTTATTGGTTTTAATGATTTAGCCAAATAAAATTGTTGTTTTTACTGAAGATCCCTGGTTATGCAGCTTTTCTTCCCTGTGTTGTGTCAATGAACCACTTTAATAACCTAGAAACAGTATTAAAGGGACAGTATATCCCCGTTTTCAACATTAGCTTGTTCAGAACATACTTATTGTCAATTGTAATTAAGAACCGTGCATAGTTTTTTAATTATTTCTTGAATTAAACAGGGTGACATCTGAAAAAGAAAGTAAAGTCACATTCTACATCCTCGTTTGTACAAGCAGAATCAGAACAAATCAGCAGTCCACTGAGAATCCCCTGTATAAACAAACCAACAAGAAAATAGAATGTGATGGGGGTAAACTGCCTCTTTAACCGTGTCCAACCAATCATTTAGAGATTTGAAAGTTGCCTTTGTGCTGAATTTTTGTTTGTAGTTTGTGTATATGAGGGTTTTGTCCTATTCCTCAGCTATTAGGGCTTACTACAGGTATGGGATGTTTTATCCAGAAACCTGATATTCAAAAAGCTCTGAATCATGGAAAGACCATCTCTTATAAAATTAACTTTAAAGGAAAACTATACCCCCCAAACAATGTAGGTCTCTATTAAAAGATACTGAGTAAAACAGCTCATGTGTAAAACCCTGCTTCATGTAAATGAACCATTAACATAATAATATACTTTTTTAGTAGTATGTGCCATTGGGTAATCATAAATAGAAAATTGCCATTTTAAAAAATAAGGGCCGCCCTCTGAGACCGTAAGATTCACTGTGCACACATACAAACCACATGTAAGGTCACATGAGCCAATTAACAGACAGAGTTCTGCCTTTTGCTTCCTCACTTCTTCCTGTTACAGTTAGTGTTGTAGTATTTCTGGTCAGGTGATCTCTGAGGCAGCACAGATAGAGTCACGAAATGGTGGTTCAAGGCAAGAGATGTAAAAGGGCAATATTTATGTAAATATATATTCCAGTTTGGTAAGATTCTTTAATATGTCATTCAATTTGATATAAATCTGTTGCTTAAGTATTCATTTTGGGGGTATAGTTTTCCTTTAAGCAAATACAGGGAGTCCTTGAGTTACATACACCCGACTTAATTACAACATACTTACAAACAGAGGCTATTACAGTAATGTAATCTGGTTTGCTTGGCCTTTATTAACATTTAGCTTTAATAAACCACCTGCCCCAATCCCCTATGGCATGTGTTGTCTACTGCAAAGCACAGAAAGGTAAAAATAAATGCTATATTAAAGTGGACCTGTCACCCAGACACACAAATCTGTATAATAAAAGTCCTTTTCAAATTAAACATGAAATCCAATTTCTATTTAAAGCATTAATAGCTGTTGTAAGCTCATTTAAAAATCTCAGCTGTCAATCAAATATTGTTTGCCCCTCCTCTATGCCTTAGGCATAGAGGCGGGCAGACAATTACTTTCACTTTCCATTCAGCACTTACTAGATGTCACTGCTCTCCCCACATTCCCCCGTTGTCTTTACGATTTAATTGTGTAGCCAGGACATGGGGATGGACATCAGGTCCCCCATTCTGGTGCACAAACAAGATTATAAGATGATGCAAGGCTTGCCTTAATAACAGGCTCCTGCCTGCTTGCTATAATTATGAATTCCCAGACTGAAGGAAACAAGATTCAGATAATTTATATAGTGTAATTAAAGTTCATTTTGCTTGACTAATGTGATAAAATAGGATTTGGAATATTTTTTTTGGGGTGATGGGTCCCTTTAAAACAAACATCTGCCTTGTTGCATTTAATAAGTAAATGTATATGTTTCAACATGCATACAAATTCAACTTAAGACCCTATCTCGTACGTAACCCGGGGTCTGCCTGTAATTCTATTTTTTAAATGATTTCCTTTTTCTCTATAATAAAACAGTAGGTGATGGTAACTAAGCTAAACTAATTCATAGCGGCGAAACAATCCTATTAGGTTTATTTCATGTTCATTTTTATTAGTAGTTGTATGGTCATCCAAAAAACATACCAGGTCCGAGTCTTCTGGATAATAGATACCATATCAGTGTTTCCTAGTTTTAGGCAGTGAGTTGCTACACATTTTACCATGTGCTGTTACACAAAAAAGAACGTTGACAACAAAAAAATGAAAGTGGTTTAAAGTAATACAAATATAATATAGTGTTGCCCTGCACTGGTAAAACTGATGTGCTTGCTTCAGAAACACTACTATAATTCATATAAACAAACTGTTCTACAGAGCTTATCTACTGTCTGTTGTGTAACCTGATCCTTTTCTCCTTTCTAACCTGAGCCTTTTCTCATTTTAATGGCTGCCCTCTGATACACAGCAGCTTATTTATATAAACAATAGTTGTGTTTCTGCAGCAAACACAGCAGTTTTACCAGTGCAGGGTACTTTAAAACACTTTTTTGGTATGTTACTGTTCCTTTAAGGTTGATATGACATTCTTTAAAGAGATGGTTTAAAAATGGCTAATTCTAAGGGGCAAATTTACTAAAGGGAAAAGTGGCTAACGCTAGCGAAAATTCGCCAGCGTGACGTAATTTTGCCACTTCACCAATTTACTAAAAGTGTGCCTGGCGAAAATTCGCTAGCGAAGTAGATAGACTAGCGCAACTTCGCAGCCTAATGCCAGGCAAAGTTGCACTCTGGCGAAGGGGCGAAACTACGCAAATTTACTACGTTTTTTTTTCTGAACGTTACCTCTTTCGCCAGAGTTTACTTCACCAGGTCAGACCAGGCAAAGTGCAATCGAGTAGATAGGAGTTTGTAAAAAAAAAAAAGTCCCTAAGTTACTTTTTATAGGGTGATAGGATGAAAAAGATCGGAATTTTTTTTTAGGGTACCCTCCTTCCCCCCTACTATTTTTTAACATATGGCACCTAAACTATACTGTGGGCACATGTGTAGGGCATTAGAACACCTCTATATCATTTTATTACATTTCCTTGGGCTTGTGTAGTTGTTATTTATTTGCTGCAGCATACACGTCCATTCAATCTTCTATTTTGCGCTGTATGCAAATTTCCGGTTGCTAGCGTAACTTCGAACCGCTGATCGTAACATCGCTAGCGCAACTTCGGCTATTCGTGAATTTGCGCAGCCCTGGCGAATCTACGCCTGGTGAAGTCAACACTGGCGCAACTTCGAAGGTAAGTAAATTTGCCCCTAAGCAACTTGTCAATTGGTCTTTCATTTTTTTTTCTGACTCTTTCCAGCATTCGCTTATTTTAATGGTTCACTTATCCTTCAAGTTTCTTTACTGCTTTGCACTGTACCCCTTCTACAGGAAGATGACTACCATATCTTCATGTAAAGACCCTGTAAGCTTTTTAGGTGAGGAGGAGTCAGTTTGTAGAAGGACATACTCAGTTCAAACAAGTCATATTTTATTACAAAGTACAGGCATCTCCAACATTTACATTATCGTTACCACAACAATGAAAGAAGTGCATGGTACATAGACACCCTGTGAGAGTGTCCTGGCCCAAAACAGAAAATCTCTTGACAGGTTACATAGTTTATGATTCACTGCCCCAGTCAAAGGTTTCATATTGGGGCAGCAATATGTTTTATACATCTCCCATTTATTAAATTATACTGTATATCTTTCTGTAAAGTCATGTTATTGTTTGCAATCAATTTCCTTTATTTGTAACCCTGACTGGCATTGTTCTAGGACTATGTAGTAGAGATGCTGTAGAACATAAGATATGAACAAATATATATGTGTATATGTATATATATATATATATATATATATATATATATATATATATATTATATATATATATATATATATATATATATATATATATATATATATATATATATATATATATATATAAATGTGTGACTTCTGTAACAGTTACTAGAGATCAGGGAGCACAAGCCATAAGAAGAAATAGAACTGCTGAAGTCATGTGAGTAGAATCACTGGAAAATGAAGGGTCATTAAGAGTCCATCTTGATTTTCATAAGAAATATCCCCTTCCTCAAAGCTCTTCAGTTGGCAGATGTTTTTGGATAACTGGCACGGGCTGCTTTCGCGTCAACTTCCAGTTCGTCTAAAAACTTTTCCTGAGCCACAGAATAGAAGGTGTATCCATCTAAGAATGGGTTAAAGAAACTAAGCAGGGAAACAAGGTATTTAGCTGAGCTGTGGTGGAACGAAACACCCGTGGGCCAGATGCATAATTTGCAACTGAGTTGGCAACTTATTGGCCTGTGTATGGTCTGTCTGACCAAAATCTGTCTGAAAATCTTATAAATATTACTCGGGCAGGTTTGATTTTTCACGTTGCTAGAGCTGCAGCTGTGAGTTGATGTAGTGCTGCATAGTTCCAATTATGATCTGATCATGGGTCCAAAGATCGGAGCAGCCTAATATTGACCACCTCATGATATTCACATGTATGGCCAGTTTATTTTATGTTTGCCAGCTTCTTTTTTTTTTTTTAAACATAAATCAACCCCTTTTTTAAGGCACCGACATAAGGGATGCGTTAAGAAGGGGATAAGTGGTAACACAAAGAGGCAGATTTAGTGTGGAGATTTGGTTGGTAAGGGCAGGGTAATAGAGGGTAAATTGGAGTGGGAATTAGGGAGGGTCTGAGTTGTTAACACTGAGAATTACAAGTTAAAATAATGGTCATGCCCTGACTGCTATTTTATCTGCTAGATCAGTAACGTACCCTACTGTAAGGTGACAAGATCAGAACAAAGATGTCTTATTGGTCATTCTTACATGCTACAAAATAGTGAGCATAAGCTTCCCACCCCAAATGTAAATTAGAGAGATACTGACATCAGAAAATAATTTTTTTTATTTATAATTTTGCCATAAAAGTATTTGCCAGATGCTTTTACATTACCTTTCTTACTACCCTGTTCCTCTATGAGGGGGCTGCCATATTTGTGCAGCAGTAGTCAGTTAGCATTAGAATCTCTAACTGACAGGTTAAAGGGGTGTTTCACCTTTAAAGGAGAAGTCAACCCGTTTGGCGCTAAAATCCCTCCCCACAGGCGCCATCTTCTCCTGTGCGGTCTTCTTCCTGGATTGCCCCTGTTTGGTGTCGCATGCGCAGTAGGAGCATTTGCTGGTGACTTTCGGCGAAAGCACGGTAGAGCTGAACCGGCAAATACTCCTACTGCGCATGTGCCGCCAAACGCCGGGCAATACAGGAAGAAGACCGCACAGGAGAAGATGGCGCCTGTGAACTCCGTGAACAGGACCTGCGCTGAGGGGTAAGTCGCAACTTAGGGGCATTTGCCCGGGGGGGGAGAGATTTTAACGCCGAAGGGGTTTAGTTCTCCTTTAAGGTAACTTTTATTATGTTATAGAACGGCCAATTCGAAGCAACTTTTCAATTGGCTTTCAAAGGGGCGTCGGGGACTCCCTTCTACAAAAAAACAAAATGTTCTGTAAGGCTACAAATATATTGTTACTTTGTATTACTGATCCTTCTATTCAGGCCTCTCTCCTATTCATATTCCTGTCTCTTATTCAAATCAATACATGGTTGCTAGGGGAATTTGCTTATGATAGAAACTGAAGAGCCGCTGAATAAAAACATAAATAACTCAAAAACCTTCCTTAATAAAAAAACAATTGCAATATCCCTCTCTACATCCTACTAAAAGTTATTTGAATTTGAGAAGGGCCAGTCAAGTTCAGGAACATCTACTAACAATTACTTCAGGAAAAACGATCGACATGACCTATAGGTAACTTTTAATAAATATTTTGAAAAGAAAATGTTTAGTGTCAGTATCAGTTTAATTTCCTATTTCTTCAGGAATATTCCAGGGGTAAAAAAGTCCTATGATTTAGACTGTAACCCCGTGGCAGGACACAGGCAGGCAGGTCAAGGACAAAGAGCTGAACACTAATGACTCGTATGTGTGAATTGTAAGAACATATAGTCACACTGACACTGTGTCATGATGAAGCAGTGGAAGGATACAAATGCCCAGCACGATGCCTCCTATAACTAAACCAGTGACCAGATTGCGCCCACGCAGCTTCCCCGCATTCTTCCGCCATTGCGCCATCTCCGTTTTCCGCATAAACTCCTGCTGCTCCGGACTAAGAGTCTCCCGTTTCGGGTCAATTCGCTGGGCGTACTTGGCCGCTGACTCTTTAGGGCTTCCCTTCTCTGCCATGTTTCTAGGCGCGAGTAAAAAGCGCATCACTCGCATCTAGTATTCTACGTCACGACTGAGGTGACAAGCAGACATTTTACATGCGGGCAACCTGTTAGCATGACACTACAATGAAATGTATGAACTCCATTCTGACCAGACTTAATCACATTAACCGACTTGTTTTTTTTGTAAACTGTAATCTGACTTTCGAATTTTCCAAAACTCACGGCAAAAGAAGCACGTTCATGACCACAACAAACATGGGCGACATGTGATGCCATTTCCCAAACGCTTACCCACAATGCACCTAACGCCATTGTGACCTGCGACCCGCACTCTAAAGTCACATTGAGAGAAAGACGCAAACAAACGTTTTACTTCTCATTCAACTTTATTAACAACAGAGAAGGCGGAAAGTGGTTAGTGTTGCGCATGTGTACTAGAGAAGCCTATTGGCATCATAATAATACAGTATATTCTGTCTGTCAGTAGGGTTGCCACCTTTTCTGGAAAAAATACCGGCCTTCCTATATATTTATCTTTTTTCCCTATTAATAACGTTGGGATCAGCCATCATTTTTACCGGCCAGGTGGCAACCCTATCTGTCACTAGGGTTGCCGCTAAGGTTGCCACCTGGCCGGTATTTTACTGGCCTGACCGGTAAAAATGATGGTTGATCCCAATGTTATTAATAGGGAAAAAGATAAATATATAGGAAGGCCGGTATTTTTTTCCGGAAAAGGTGGCAACCCGGTAAAAGCCGGTAAAACACCTGTCAAGGCCGGGGCCGGTATTACACATTTACTCTTCAAAAAGAGCCATCGGCCTGCCTCCAATCCCCTGTAACTTATCTTTTCTCCTCAGTCTTTGGTTCTCCGCGCTGTGGCCCTGCCCCTTTTGACGTCACGGCCCGCCCCCCACCAGCCGGTAAAAAATATAAGAAAAGGTGGCAACCCTACTTGTCACTAGTGTAGCCACCTTATGAATAATAAATTCACGTCAGCAACGTGTAGGGTTGCTACATTTTCTGGAAAAAAATACCGGGCTTCCTATATATTAATTTTTTTTCCCTATTAATAACATTGGGATCAACCATAATTTTTACCGGCCAGGTGACAACCCTAGCGACGTGCTGTTGTTGCTGGATATTGCGCCGTTTTCCACAGCTGAATTCATGTTGTCGGCGTAGGTTGAAAAAAACTGCATAGGCTCAGTAATCTCATAGTGACTATACCCCAGCGTCAAATGGAGAGATACCTAACTTATGAATGGCCATACTTTCCATTAATTCTCTTTTAAACAACATTGGACTCATTTTTGGGTTCTGGGTTTTGATTTCAACTGGACATCCCAGTTTGTCAAAGGGCTGTCTGTTAAAAACTTTCTGTCCCATTTAAAACATTGCGAAAACTGGACAGAAATCCAGCCATTTACATATAAGTGATGTAATAACCCTGACCCAGCATTGTAGCTCCACGACATCATTGTGCCTGCCTCTGATGTCATCATGCCCACCCCAAGATCACTGCTCCACCCCCAATGCTATCTGCCACGTCCCTATTGTTCGGGTTTAGCCACTGGCAAAGGTTTCTCAGAGGGACCTTCTTATAGATTTCTATTGAATTTATCATGAGGGTATAAGGGCAAAAAAAAAAACTGATATTGATGGATGATGTTTAATAAAGGATGAAAGTTAACATTTGAAGTATTGTTACAAAAAAACTAAAATGTGCCACTGCATTACCAATTAACCAAAAGCAGAGTACAACATGTTTGAGAGAATTTACTTTGCATTGACTAACATTCAGGTGAATTTCTGCCAAGCAGAAGAATGAATTTCCACCTTGAGGAATTTCTCCAGTTTCTGGCTTTCGATCTGCCATTATCAAGACCAGCCACTTTTACATCTCAATATCTACATCACCTCCTCTATGCTAGTATACCACATTTCATTTCTCATTTCATTTGTGGCGTACATTTTCAGTTTGGAGAACTGCCCCCACTACAATTGCATGAGGAAAATACTGGTGAATTTTCACAGCGGATTTATGCCAAGTGACAATTTGCCACATTTCTTTCACAGCAGACAGTATACATAGGTTTTTCTATAAATATGAAATGTATGATGTGAACGTTGACATAGTTAGACAAGAAGAAGTAAATATGCCCCTGTTTACTTTTTTAAAACTCCCTTAATCGTTCCCTCAATAAAATAGTGGCAGCCCTTCTGCGACTGCCTCATGAACTTACACAATAATACTGGGGACAAACCAAGATCTTATACAAATATGTACATGAAAAAGTACCAGATGCTCCCAGGTTTGGTTTTTTGCATCCCCTTTAAAAATGAACTGTGAGCTCTTGACTTTCTCTAATGATGCCAAATGCTAATTCTTTTACTACAGAAATATCGAAATATATACATACATACAGACTGTACATACAATAAGACAAGCTATTCCCTTTCCCCCTTTTCTGCAGTTTCATTCCAGGTTTAACCATGAACCAAGACCCAGCCAAAAAGAGGTTTCCTGCTTCTCCTGCATCTATGTTTGGGATGGTGTCTTCAGATATTATTGAAGATGTTCTTGTAGACTTAGCAAAGGAAAATGAACAAAGTTTGGCTAACTTGTCAGAATATGCTGGTTCGTTTAAAGATCCGAGAGTTATTGGTGAGACCCAGAAAATATTGTTTATTAAAAGTTGCTTGACTTTCTAATGATAAACGTGAACATAATCATAGTGCTCAGACACTTTTAAACCTGCCTGATAGATATCTGACCAATCCACGTCTAGATATGTATCTGGCAGGGAATCGGGGAGAACCCTTAATGCTGTTGTCTGAAGGGACCAAATTGGCAGCTTCAATCTGCCTGTGTATGGCCAGCTTTACCCTGCGTGCCATTTTTAAATTACTGTGGTAATGCAATACTGTTGGACAACTAAGGGCCACATTTTGTTTTACAGATGATGTATTGTTTTATCTGATTCAGCTTGAATATGAAAATTAGGATTCTTTTGTTGTGGATTTACATTCATTGATACTGTTCCTCTGTTCCTCTCTGGCAATAAACTGCTGGTTCCCCCTACAATCTAATTATAGGTGATAACACTCCACTGAAACTGCTCTAACCCGGCTAATGAATAAAATGTTATCAGCTAAAACCATTTCTCACTATTAATAATCCTAAAACTCTCAGCTGCTTCTGACACTGTTGATAACCATCGCCTACTCCAGTCTCTCCATTCTCTTGGCCTTCATGACACTGCCTTGTCCTGTTTTTCATCCTACCTCTCAAATCACTTTCAGTGACACTTCAGTGTCTTTTATCATCTCCTCCCTTATCTCTCTCTCTTGAGGTCCCACAAAGCTCTATCTTAAAGGGGACCCGTCACCCAAAAAAAATATTCAAAATCCTATTTTATCACATTAGTCAAGCAAAATGAACTTTAATGACACTATATAAATTATCTGAATCTTGTTTCCTTCAGTCTGGGAATTCAAAATTATAGCAAGCAGGCAGGAGCAATTTTGTGGACACTGTTATTAAGGCAAGCCTTGCATCATCTCAGAATCTTGTTTGTGCACCAGAATGGGGGACCTGATGTCCATCCCCATGCCCTGGCCACACTTAAATTTGAAAAGGACTTTTATTATATAGATTTTTGTGTCTGGGTGACAGGTCCACTTTAAGCCCCTTATGATTTTCTCTATATACTTCCTCCTTTGGCAAATGAATCAATTCATATGGTTTCCAATACCACATCTATGCTGATGATACTCAAATCTATCTTTCCTCTCCTAATCTCAAGCCACAGCTCTTAAAGGAACTGTACCAATAAAAAATATTAAAGGGGAACTCCACAAAACATAACTTAAGCTTTTTGAAAAGTAAACATAATTTCGAGCAATTTTGCAATATACATCAATTGGAAAATATGCAGACTTTTCAGGATTTTTAATGGTTTGGACAGTTCCCTAAGCCTAGCCCCCCGCTTTCCTGCTGATCTGTCTGACTACTTTGCTGAGCTGCCTGACTATTGTTACTTTGTATCAACAGCCAGCTGTCCTCAGCCTGCATCCTCCAAACCCCACAATTCCCTGCACATGTGATTTCAATAAGGAATGGAACATCACAGTTCAATGCATTGTGGGTTATGTAGTTCCTGCATGCTGTCTGTAAGCTGTGGAGAAGTTGTTTAGTCCCTCCTTCCCTGCCAGAATTTCAAATGATGCAGAAAGAGAAGAACTGTTAAACAGCTGAATTTCAGCATAGAAATGGCATTTATTCATACTTTTTGAAGGTAACTGTGATGGGTATATTAGGAGTTTCTGTGTTATGTGGGCCTCTTTATCAAAGTTTGGAAGCGGAGTTCCCCTTTAAGTAAAAAATCCATTCTACCCTACACTAGTTAAAGCTGTAGCCTGCACAGATTTTACATCAATATAACTGAGCGTCCGGTCTACTGCAATAAGGCGATGGGGCGACAGTCACACTGCAAGATCCAACATGCGACACTCAGCATCTCCTCTAAGCCTGACTTCTGCCAAAACCGGAAGTTCAGTGTTACTACTGTACATAGGATTTTTTTTAGCTGCCTTGTAAACTATCCCTGTCTTCATTTAATTTAGGTACTGGGAGAGGGTGTGTGTGGGCAGTGTTCCTCCTACTACAGAAATCTATCTGAGCGCTAATCAAGGCAGCTGAAAAAGTCTCCATACAGCTGTAACAATTAACGGTTTGAGCAGAATCCAGGATAGCAGGAGATGTTGAGTGTCACTCCATCGTCTTATTTCGGTAGACCGGAACAGAGTTATATCACTGTATTTTTAATAAAGCATTGCAAATAGTAAACTTTTGTGCAGGATATAGCTTATCTTAGTGCAGCGTATAATAGATTTTTTAGTGTTACAGTTCCTTTAACTCAGGTCTCTTGGGTCTGCTTGGATGTCCAAATGATACCTGAAATTAAACATCTCTAAGACAGAAATGGTTCTCTTTTCACTATGCCACACCTATAACATCCCAGAAGTATCTATCTTAGTGACCAATTCCATTATTACCCCTTCTCCTCAGGCCTGGTGCCTTGGGGTTATCCTTGACTCTGCCCAGTTATTCACTTCTCAAATCCAGTCACTTACTAAATCATGCCACTTTTACCTAAGGAATATTTGCAAAATATAGTCATACATTAACCAAAATGCCACTCAAATTCTGATTTACTCTCTGGTCACATCACGCATTTGATGACTGTAACTGTCTACTAATTGGCCTTCCCCTCCACAGAATAAAACCTCTCCAGTCTGTAATGAACACTGCTGCTAGGCTCATAACCTTGAGCAAACGGCTCCTTCTTTGCCAGGGCCAATCCCTGCACTGGCTTCCACAGAATAAAATTCAAACTAATGACCATCACATTTAAAGAAGTTCATAACTCTGCCTCACTCTGAGCTCATCTCCAGATACTCAGTAAACTGCTACAGGTATGATGAAAAGTAATTTTTAGAGATGAAAATTAATTCACATTTGTTGCCTTTCAGAAATAATATTCCTTTTGTCAGAATACTGGGGTCAAGACAGCTCTACAAAGTACCAAGCAGTGGAAATATTAGATAGGTAAAATATATATTAGAGCTGCAAACAAGAAATTTCTATTTTCTGTTGTATTTGCTTAAAGGAGAACTAAAGCTTTACAAGTTAGCAGGGTAGAAATGCTGCATATTATATTTTGGGGTGTACCTGTGTATATTCTTTCCCTTCTTTTTTCATCTTTCCCTGGCATACCTATTAACTCTAATTCATCCCACCTACAGATGCTGTCCTGTGGCTCCTGCTTACATGCAGGGCCAGGCTACCCCTATTCCAACCCCAAAGACAGCTCTGCATTAGCAGTAACATGATGGGACCCCAAATCACAAATGTAAATGGGTTACTTTTTCTTTCCTATCCTGTCTTCAGAAGGATGTAAGGATGTCCCCCCTTCTTTGGGTGAATATCCCTTTGAAGTATTAAGGTAGCACTTATATAAATAAGTTCCTTGTGAAAAACTGAAGCGGCTGCACTTTGACTAAAATCTATTTTGGCACCCCTTTTCCCTACAGCCTTGCTTTGGGGAAAGTTTTGTGGTGATTTAACTATAATCTTTTTGTTACAGTATATACAGTCTGGTATAATGGGCTAAAGGTGGCCATACACGGGCTGAATAAATCTGCCGATATTGGTCCTTTAGACCTTACGGCCGAATGTTCGGATTAACCAGATATCACCCTGCTGTTGGTGGGTATATTGGGGAAAGATCTGCTCGTTTGGCGACCTCACCAAAAGAGCGGGAATTATCATGTATGTCCACCTTTATGGGGAAACTAAAGCTTAACTAAAGAAGTAGGCTAGAAACTCTACACATCATGTTTTCGGCTTTTGTACCAGCTCAAGGCAACCACAACCCTTTATCAGTAAAGATATGTGCCTCCAAAAATGCCCCTATATCTCCCCATCTTCATTTCTACTGATCCACTGCACCTGCTCTGGGCTGCTGTCACCTACCTGAACTTATGGACTGACACACAATATACTGAAAATGTAGAATATATTAAATAATGATTAGTAAATAATTCAGATTATTGGAACAAGGCAGCAATGCTGGGAAATATGTTAGTATTTTATAAGCACTTCTTAATAATATTTCAGGTTTATGATCTTGCATGTAGAAGAGGTTTATAAGTCCAGTGCCGAATACAGGAATATTATGGAAAGGTCCCAGGCTGAACCATGGAACTCACTGAAAATCCGACTGTGTGACACATTCATGCTTCACCTTGCATCCTGTGTTCTAATTGCAAGCAAGCTGTACTTCCATTGCCATGTATGTGGTTCTTTAAGCCATCATTTTGGTTGTGTGATTGCTGCTCGCCCAGCTTGCATGAGACAATGCTCAAAATTGTCAGGATTAGCTTTTTTCATAGAAAAAAAAATCCTATGTATTTTACATTTTAGATTGTCGATTACAATATAGCCCTGAAGTTCTTTGGGTCAGCAGGCTACGCGTACACTAAAGCGGAGTTACTGAGATCTGAACTCACAGTATTAAGGACTTTAGATTTCCGTGTAAACCTTCTGTCACCTTTCAGCTATGTAGAAATGCTTTTAGAAGTTTTAGGTAAGTTATTATTATTATTTGAATAATTTTTATAATTCGATTTGATTTTGTTGCAGTCTTGCTAGATTGGTGATCTACCCTTCTGCACAATGGTCATGGATGTAAATCAGGAACTGTTACTCCATATATGTGAGAAATTGGCTTATTGGTCGACAACTGTAATAAATCAAATTCCCTTTTGCACCTTGTAATAAAGGGGTGAACCTTTATCAATATTAATAATTGTATTAATTAATATAAATAAAAATATTAATACAAATATACAGAATCAATGATTAAACCTTTTGATATACTGCTTGTGAGCAATAACACACACACAGTAAGTAAAGGTAGCGTTCAAAAACATTTACTTAACGTCATATGATGTAATTAAAAGAATAGCCAGTTCTGCATCAATTCAGCATAATCAGGGAGCCCCACAACCTTTCGTTCATCACCCTCAGGTTCCCAATAATCAAGCGATGATCCAAATCCTGGCACCCACTCATGAGTCCGAGGGGAAGCTACTCATTCAAAAATTAAGGTGTGCTTTATAATCAACAGCTAAAGAGACTGTGAACCCCTGAATGCTGATCTAGGCAATATTGTTAGCTTAAGGAGGTCTTCAGCCCAAAATGCTGTCCAATGCAATTCTAAAAGATCAGCAAGAACTTTGTATCTCATTTATCAAGACTCAGGTTGTTACTCAATCTGAGTCTTGTCTGTCTGCTGTCTGTTTATATATTCTTAAGGATATTTGCTGGGTAACCATACCTGTGTTTACGATGGTCTGTTTACCCAGCAATACATGTAGAGCAAGGACGCCTTACTTATCTTTACAAATAGCTCTCTAAAATGTGCTGAATTTACTTCACTGGCTAAATCTAATGAAGACTCAATCAGAAATATATATTGTAAATTAGAAAATATCCACTGTGCTACACACCTATTAACTTTTAGGATGTGTAAAAGACCTACTTTGTATTTTGTCTCACCAACAGACTCATTTATATAGTATTCTTAATTGTGCTCAAGAGAACTGTGTGAAATGGTCTGTATTCAAACACAGAAAGCTCTGTAAACATAGATGCAAAGACATCAACATTTCTGATGTAAGGGAGAGAATAAATATGAAGAATAACCTTTAAATACACCTATAGGAACAACACTGTCAATGGTCGCTGTCTGTAACTAAAAGGGGTAGAAAGTATTAAATTCCTAACAGAAAATTATGATGTCTGGATATGAACCAAGGTTATGTGAAACAACTACATAAAGGAAGTGTTTGCAAAACATGCCTAGTAATGGGACAAGATGTGTTAATAATATATTTTTTTATAATTTGCAGGGCACAATAACTGCTCTCTCTCACTGAAGAGCTTACGTGAAATGTGCATTATGATTTTGGATCTGGTTTATCTAGTAAGAAACATCATTTATGATATGATACTGAAGACATCAACAGACCTTCAGTCACCAACTGCCTTACAGAGGTAAGCCCTTTATATTTCACAACCCCCATAGCTAGAGCAACATTTATGGCTTTATTCAACATAAACGTATTGCCTTACTTTTGGGAGGCACTTCTTCAAATCTACTATGAGCAATTTTCACCCTAATGTCCATGTATGGTACCTGTTTCCCAGAATGCTCAGGAAGTGGGGTTTCCTAGATAATGGATCTTGCCATAATTTGGATCATTATACCTTTAGTCTACTAAAATAAACAGTAAATAAACCCAATAGGCTTGTTTTGAAAGAATTATATCTTAGTTTGGATTAAGTATTTTATTAGTTTTATTATTCCAGAGCAAATAGAAGTATGTTTTAAAAGGGAATCTATGAGAGACAGCCTTCCCGTAATTTGGAGCTTTCTGATAATGGATTTTCAGATAACAGATCCCATACCTGTATTTTATTTCATAGTTATAGCAACAACTTGGTCTACACTCCAATCTTTTGGAAAGGCCTCGCAAAACTAATTTCTAACAGCTTCAATCAACCACTGAAAGGAAAAGTGTGCGGATTTTGTGGATCTATTGGAGCTCTTACAGACCAATTATTATTATTTCACAATGGAACAATTCCACACCACCTTCATTAAAGGCCCTGAAAGCTTTGCTAAATAGTGTCATTGGCTTACTACATGGAAAAAGTTGAACAGTGCTTGGCTACAGGGTTATAGAATAATCATATGGCTGGAAGTAGAGGGGCTCCTGTGCACCAGCAAGCTCCAACATTTTTCCCATGTGTACACAGTAATCAGGGAAGTCTAACGTACCCCCTTGCTGTTTTCTTTATTCCAAAACCCCTCTATACAAAAATGATCAACAAAGTCGATTTTAAAAAAGTATAACCAAAAATGTATATTTCTGGACAGGATAAAATTTCTGCCTGTAAAGGAAGATCAGATGCTCTTGGCTGCCAGTGTTATTTCTGCAGGTGCTTTCATATTGGGCCACGACTCCTGGAATCAGGTAACCTTGCACCTTGTACAGTGATTTCATCTGAGCAACTTTGCCAGTTGTCTATTTTTTAGGGTTTGTTAAGGTTGTAAAGATGGAAAACCAAGGAAACAGTTTTTTTTGTATAAAGAAAATGTAATACTAGGAAACTTTCCACTGTGCATGTATGAACATTTTTTAATGGTCTTAAAGTTATTTGTAAATTTGCCACAAACATGCCATTCTATAGAGGTGTAAGTACCATGTAAAAACAGTTTTTTTTTGTATAAAGAAAATGTCATTCTAAGAAACTTTCCACTATGCGTTTATTAAATGTTTTTAATAATCTTAAAGTTATTTGTAAATTTGCTCATAATTAAGGGCAGCAGTGCCCAAAAAGCGTCGAGTTAGCCATGCTACGTGTTTTTTATACATGGATTAAATAAAGATTTTTGTTTTTTAACAAGCCAAGTCCGGTGTGAGGAACTCCACTATTCTCTTTTGTAAATTTGCCACAAACTTGCAATAGTATAGTGGAGTAAGTACCGTGGGGGGCAGTGGATGCGTCTGCAGCAACGCATTGTTTTGTGCTGATGAAAATCTCCTGTGCACTTTCGTACAAGTGCCAGGCTGCAACTATACCCAGGCCCCTATTACACTATTGCAATTGGAAGCAGCATTTGCTTATCCCATTTGCCAAACAAGGTTGTGTATGGCCAGCTTTAGACATACAACATAAAGGTTTTAATATGGAATAATATTATATTTATATACTCTAAAACAGTTTTTATGTCGAGAAAGACTGTTCTAGAACAAGTAACCGTTTGACGTTCTTAAGTTCTGCCTGTACATGATAATTTTTCTCCTGTAGGTTCTGGATCACTTACACTGCATAACAGGAATTACAGTAAATAGCCTTTTTGACATGTCCTCTGCCATATTAAAACATTCCATTGGCACTGCGATGTTGCCCAAGCATTAATACTGGAATCGTCTTCAAGAAATATTTCTCCTGTGGTACACCCCTCTCCTGTCCAGGAAGTTGCAGAGCTTTATAAGTAATAAAAAAAGGTCAGCCTTCTTAAAATAGACGAAATAAACATTCATTTGAAAACATAAACTTGTTTGTTCTGCACAGCATTTTTAAATGAACATGGGTAAAATGTTATAAATGTATTAATGGCTGCTATAAAACTTGGTTTTGTTAATGTAGAAGTGTTGCACCAAGACATGTGAGTGGTCATGTGCTAAGGGTTGCTCTAAAACTGCCACCAAGGAAAAGATTTGCCTATGAGTGTGCACAGTGTCTCCATTGTGATGGCCGACAGGCAACATTCAATGGTTTCAATAAGACCAGTATCCACCATATAAAGGAAATATTTAGGTGTAGTAGGCCAGTGCATGTGGTATAATAATGAAATAACAAAATCAGCTCCCTAATGTAGGTATCAAGGCAGGACAAGAGGCTGTAAAAATCAAACACTAGGGGTAATTTATAAACACTGGACCAATGTGCACCAGGCAGTAACCCACGGCAATCAGATGATTGCTTCAGTGTTCAAACTGCAGATAGCTTAAAAAAAAAGCTAATCACTGATTGGGTTACTGACAGGTACAGATTTGCCCAGTGTTTATAAATGATTCCCACTGTCTTTTCAGTGAAGCTTCCAATGTCTCCTACACTGGATGTACTTGGCTGACAAGTCCTGATTTTAGGGTACCTTTAAGTACACACAAAGTGGCAGTTACTGGTCCCACAATCAACAAATATCTTTTCCTGTTACTTCACATGGCAGTGGGCACCATTGTTTAATCCCCAGTCATGTCATTTGATAGGATTAGGGTTGCCACCTGGCCGGTATTTTATCAGCCTGGCTGGTAAAAATGATGCTTGATGCCAATGTTATTAATAGGAAAAAAGGCCAGTATTTTTTTCCAGAAGGCAACCCTAGACAGGATATGACAGGCAATCAAATACATTTTGGCTCCCCGCCCTTCTATCCTCATTTCCTGTCATGAAGTTGAGCTTGCCCCAACTACCAGCATGGTCTCTACCTGCTGAAGCTCTGGGACCAGGTATTGATCTGATCCAGACCATGGCCATTAGTTGCCTCACATCGCAATAACCATTGGGCACACGCGCAGTATGTCGACATTTGCACTTTGGGAAAATGTAATGAATAGGAGGGCTCTCCTCACTGTGCACTCTGTGGGATAGCATTTGGACTGTTACCTGTAAGCTATCTGATTCCTATGGGCTGGATGCCTCAAAGTGATTTGTGGATTTGACTCCCCTGGTAGTGATTCTGGGAGAAGTAGGTGAGTTACAGGAAATATCAGAGTGCCTAAATTCAGCAGTTTTCAGTACTGCTTGGTTCAGGCAAGTAGTAAACAGAATTATCCCTTAAGGGGAGAAAGCAGAAACCTGTGTGCAGTTAAATACCTTACTCTCCATTATTGAGCACATTCTGTGACTGGAAGGTTCTATAACCAAAGTCTTATGCTATATAAATGCACTATCATGGAGAAGAGTCTATGCTTTGTGGCTTGCAAGCTAGCTGTACTATTTATTAAATGATAACTCCTCATACGAGAAGCTTGTGCAGCTAATTGCCCTCCAGCTGAGAGCTATCTGTGGCAGTTATCAGTTAAGCATCTTTCCAGTGCAGCTCTTATTTTTTAGGTCGCATCTTGCCAGAAATTATAGAAATGTATGCCATCATCAATTTTACAGTAATACATTTAATTACTGTATGTATCTTATACATGGTTCAACATATTATCATGTTGAAAATACTCCATATATTAACAGTCTTTCGGTCCAGTTAAAATTCTAGACTGCAGCCTGGTAAGCCCTGGGGAACAGAACCCTTGTGCGGTAAGTGCACAGACTTGAAAAAAAAAACATGTTGTCCAGCCATATAAAGGACTAGTATGCTAGAAATGTTGTACATTATGTTTTGGGTTTCTGTGCCAGGCCCAGGCAATCAAAGCCCTTTAGCAGTAAAAATCTGTGTCTCCAAAGATGCCCCAGTAGCTCCCCATCTTCTTTTCTGCTGATTCACTGCACATGCTCTGTGTTGCTGTCACTGAACTTAGGGACCCACTCACAATATAAATGTCACCATATAAGGCTGATTAGTAATTAATACAGATAATTACTACATGGCAACACAGAAACCAGTGCAACTAGCATCAGAATTTAATAATCAACCCTGCAGCATCATCTTATATTACAGGCAAACCTCATTTTCATCTTGATAATTTTGCGACCCCTAATCTTAGCTTCTCAACAGCTGCTCAGAGCCCACTGAGCATGTGAGTGTCGCAGACACTTTCCAAGATGGTGACCCCCTGTGACAAGTTTGAAGTCCTGGATCATTGCTGCTATTGAGAAGCTGAAACTTTAGGCTGGGGCAACAAGTTCAGTATATAAAACATGGCATTTTTAGCCCTATTCATTTTCAGGGTTTAGTTCTCCTTTAAGAATGCAATTATATGATGAATCGGGTAAATTATCTGAATAATTTTCCCTTTCAGGGTATACTCCTTATACAATAAGATCTAACTATTCCTTTACAGCCTGCAGTGTGTTTTGGCTTCACCGACTGCCTGAAATCTTAACCAAACTGAGATACAAGTATTAGACAGGTGTTACTAGGCAAATTTAACAATATAAATACTGTATTATTAAAATTGCTGCAGTAAACTAACACAGCTTTCCAGTATTAATAGTGGGTGATACAGTACAGTGTATTTCATGTGTCCCTATTCACTATCTTAAAGGAAAACTATACCCCCAAAATGAACACTTAAGCAACAGATAGTTCATATCATATTTAGTGGCATATTAAAGAATCTTACCAAACTGGAATATATATTTAAGTAAATCTTGCCCTTTTACATTTCTTGGCTTGAACCACCATTTGGTGATGGTCTGTGTGCTGCCTCAGAGATCACCTGACCAGAAATACTTCAACTCTAACTGTAACAGGAAGAAGTGTGGAAGCAAAAGACACAACGCTGCCTGTTAATTGGCTCATGTGACCTAACATGTATGGTTTGTTGGTATATTTGTGAGTACAGTGAATCCTACGATCTCAGGGGGCGGCCCTTATTTTTTAAAATGGCAATTTTCTATTTATGATTACCCAATGGCACATACTAGTAGAAAAGTATATTATTAAGAAAATGGTTTATTTACATGAAGCAGGATTTTACATATGAGCTGTTTTATGCAATATCTTTTTATAGAGACCTACATTGTTTGGGGGGTATAGTTTTCCTTTAAGTACATAGAATGCACGTCTTGCTATTGGATTAGAACGCATATTACAATTTTTACGGTTGGTACAGTACTTAGTACAGGTATGGGATCTGTTATCCGGAAACCCATTATCCAGAAAGCTCCGAATTACGGAAAGGCTGTCTCCCATAGACTCCATTATAATCAAATAATCCAAAATTTTTAAAATGATTTCCTTTTTCTCTGTAATAATAAAACCGTAGCTTGTACTTGATCCAAACTAAAATATAACGAATCCTTATTGGAAGCAAAACCAGCCTATTGGGTTTATTTAATGTTTACATGATTTTCTAATAGACATAAGGTATGAAGATTTAAATTACGGAAAGATCCGTTATCTGGAAAACCCCAGGTCCCAAGCATTCTGGATAACAGATCCATAACTGTATACTTAGTGGCTAAATTACTTAGTCGTAAATTACAGGTTTTTACTTTTCAGTGGCATTATAATCTCCTAACAGGAGTACGTCCTCAGTTTTATTTGGTCCTGTTGCATCACATCAGTAACATGCTGTTGGCAAATGAAACACCTTAGTACCAGCCTGCAACTCTCGGTTTTACTATTGCATCCATGCAGGTTATCAGTAATCATATCAGATTCTAAATGGTTATTGCCACGATCAGGATGTTATGTTTGGTGGCATTAATGTAGTTGTATCTTAATATTAATCCAAGTTCAAGGATGTGCATGGGCTCTCGCCCACTGTTTTATACATTGGCATAGCTGGATGTTGCTAGGCTGCACGGCAGATTATTTCCGGCCCGCAAGGTGTCTAGGAATTGCCCTGTTTTGCCAATGTTTATTTGAATTGTATATGAACTGGGGTCTTTATACTAGAACTGCTTTGAAATGCAGGTTTCTGAAACTGAAGGGTTGTCTGGTAGTGATGTGCAGGGATCCCTCCCTCCACCTGACTTCTGGGTTCCTTTTATAGACCCGCACCCCCTGCCAATGAAGGGGAAAGGGGGCGCAGGCCACACATGCTCAGTATTAGCCATTAGATTGGCTATATAACTCCCTGCACTGCATGTACTCACTGCCTGTTATAGTTTAAGTGTACTTAGTCCCAGGTGCTCTGTTCCCGCAACTGGGGTTTCTTGGATACCTGCTACCTGTTCCTGTCCCCTGGGAGACTCCTGGTTCTAACCCCGGCTTGTTCCTGACCTTCAGTTTGCCTCACGATTCTGATCCGGTGGCCCTGGTGGGAGGTGCTGGATTCTCACACAATAAGTCATGGTGGTACTCTATTAACCAAGGCCATGCACAAAGTCAAAAAAGTTGTTACAGGCAGTCCAATCCAGTCACTCCTCGGTGTTCTGGTTGCCATATGTGACAACCAGTCTATTTGGTTACTATGTCTAAGGCATTCTTTTTTACTAGTCTGCTCACAATTTTGTGTCGGTATATTGCCTGCAATGTTAAAATGTACGAGTTATCTTGCAGCAGTTGAAAGTTATTCCACTCTGTTCTGCACCTCAAATAGTAAGTATACTCATTCATTCCCTTCATTATGGCTAAACCCTATAATACTTTAAAAGTGCAGTTGAAAGTTATTTTATCCAGATTCTGCATCTCAAACTGTAAGTATACTCGTTCATTCCTTCATTTAGGGTTGAAGCCTAGAATACTTCAAGAGTGGTGAGTATATTAGGTGGTTATCGATATTTAGGGCAATGTCGTGATGAGATCAATTGTGTACTTTCTCAGTAGTTGGATTCTGCTTTTCACACCGTGCACTCCTTTCATTTTTCTCCCCTGCTACTGAGGACTGAGGTAGGAGAAGTGTGTGTTGGATGTTGTTGGATCCTACATGGATGAAGTCTGTGGTTCAAATTATGATAAGACTGATGTGTAGACTACATGGAACATTTTCCAGCCAACTATCATATAGGTATAATGCATTCTGTGTTTTCATTACATGAGAGAAAATCTGATGTAGAGTTGCCACCTCACCCCATTAAAAACGAACACATATGGAATGCATGGCTAATGAGCAATTTATTGTGATGCATGGGTGTACATAAATCAGTTCAGTCTGCAGCATGCATCTAAATGGTGTTGCATGGCAAGATCTGATCAAAATCTCCCATGTAGTTTCACCCTAAAGCTGGCCATAGACGCAAAGATCCGATCGTACGAATCAAGGATTCGCACGATTTTCGGAACGTGTGTGGAGTCCCGACATTTTTCTTCCAGCAGAGATCGGTCGTTTGTTCGATCGAACAGGTTAGAAAATGTCTGTCGGCTGCCAATAATATCTCTGCGTGTATTGCCGATCGTACGATTTTCAGAGGGAGACTGTCACTAGCTTTTGTCGGACATAACTATCATATTATTGCTGTCAGGGGCAGAACATCGGCTCATCTGTTCTTTAACTACTTTATTTCATCTGAATGGTAAGACTGATTCGTACGATCGGATCTTTGCGTCTGTGGCCATCTTAAGAAGCTGCACAATGCACCCTTGTGTTACAGAATCTGGGTCATTCATTGTCCATGCAAATTATGCTGCAGTTTATCAGCTCTCAGATGTGCTGTGATTGATAAATGTGTTTAAGTAAATGTTTGTTTACGTGGAAAGCTCCTATAGTTTAGAACAGGTGTCCCCAACCTTTTTTACTCGTGAGCCCCATTCAAATGTAAAAAGAGTTGGGGAGCAACACAAGCATGAGAAAGTCCCTTGTGGTGCCAAATAAGGGGCTATTTGGTAGCCCCTATGTGGACTAGCAGCCCACAGGAGGCTCTACTTGGCATTATAATTAGTTTTTATGTAATTAAAACTTGCTTTCAAGCCTGGAATGCTATAATAAGCTCCTAGTGGTCTTTTGAGACCACTAGGAGCAACATCCAAGGGGTTGGAGAGCAACATGATACTCGCGAGCTACTGGTTGGGGATCACTGGTTTAGAGCCTGTTGTAGTTTAGCTTATCCACAGAATTAAGGTGGCTATTAGTGATGTGCGGGCCAGCTTCTCACTCTTCTTCAGGGGTGGCGGGTGCGGCCACCATAAAATGCCGCCTTTCCGACTTCCGGGTTTGTCTTTTATAGACGCTGTGCCTGCTTACCCCTTCCTTTTTGTGACTTCATCGGCAGGTCTGCGCTGGTCTATAAAAGCAACCTGGAAGTCAGATGGGCACGGGCTAAGGTAAGGCGGGTTAGGAAATGCCGACCTGCACAACACTAGTGGCTATTGCTCTTAGGGTAAGGGCACATAGGCAGATTCGGGGAGATTAGCCGCCCCAGCGACAAATCTCCTCTTCTTTGGGGCGACAATCTCCTCAAACTGCCTTCCCGCCGGCTATAATGAAAAATCGCCAGCGGGATGGCACTCACGGAGCTTCGTTTTCCGAAGTCACCCGAAGTTTCCTCATGAGGCAACTTTGGAAAACGAAGCGGCTAGAGTGCCATCCCGCTGGCGATTTTTCATTATAGCCGACCGGAAGGCAGTTTGGGTAGATTGTCGCCCCGAAGAAGAGATTTGTCGCCGGGGCAACCAATCTCCCCGTGTGTCCTTATACTAAGTCAGCTTCTATGTTTTAAGGGGGGGGCAGTAGCCTGAATGGTGGTGCAGTTTTTACTTATATTCCCTCTCTAGTGTATAGAAAATCAAATCATACTTAAAGATTTTCATTGTTCACAGGCCTCCTAACCCTAGTGGGGTGAGATCCCTGCTTTCAGTCAACGAGGATAGGTTAGTGGGACCTGAAACCAAATTTATTGATTGCCTGCTAGTTTCTGTCACGTGATGGGGGGGTAACCCATTAGTGTCAGTTATGGTTGCCACCTCACCCCTTTAAGAATCCACAGCCTGCATGGCTAATTCGCAATTCATGGCTGCAATTGCTAATTAGCCATGCAGGCTGTAGATTCCAAATGTGTTTGGTTTTTTATTGCAACATCCCTCAACAAGAAAATTGTGAAAATGATGGACCCTATAGCATGAGCGTCTCCCAATCTTTATCACACAATCAATTTACTTATGGCTTCCAAAATAACCTTTATTTCAATGCTTTCAGTGCACAGATGCATTAAATATACAATACAAATCTTTCTATTCAAATTATATAGATATTTTATTCTTTGAAGCATATAAATTTAAGGTTCCCAAACAAACTGAAATTACAAGCTTTGGATTTGGTATTCAATTCAGTCATGTCTCCTTGTCACATGATTTTAAAGGTTTGGATTTCATTTGGCTGAACACCTAGGATTCAGCCAAATCCAAATCCGAAAAAAGTGCCCAGATTTGCCCGAATCTCAAACTGAATCCTGGGTTTGGTGCATCCCTACTTAGAATTCAAGTTGTTGGGCTGCATGTAATGCAAACTTTTTGGATTGCAGTCAGTAAAGCCCACTAAAAGGAGTTCATAAAAGTATCCCTGATTGTTCACATTATCCTGCGAACCTTTTTTCATTTTGAACAGATTATTCCCTCTTTTCGCTCATTCTCACTAGCAGTTCGCCCAATTAAGCAAAGTATGGGTCAGAGAAGGCAAGGCAGCTTCAGGCATCATCATATTTAGAAAGCACTGAACAAAGGAAGAAGGGACGCATAAAAAGATATGCCTATTTCTGCTGGGCCAAGAAGTAAAGTAAATATCATTGCAGAATGTGGCTTTTGCCCCTTTTCAGTGCAGTGAAGTAACAAAAGCTATATTTCCTAATTAATCCAATAGGCAAACAGTATGCTCAGCACAAACCCTATTAGTTGAACTCATGTTGAAAAAGAGGATATACTGTCCTTTTAACACCTTTAAACCCTTACTTCATTCTGATGCTTCTTGTGTCGTTCCAAACTGTGACGCTAGCCCCCTGGGGAGATCTCGAGCGATGGCTGGGAAGGCTCAGCCTAAAGGCCAATTAAGGTGAAGGTCAGAGTGGGATTTGGGGGGTATATATAGTTGGACCTATGGCCGATAGACAAGTAATATTGTTTTGAGAGACTAATCAAAGCTTTTACCTTAAAGGGGCACTGAACCAAACAAAATGCCGCATCTACTGCCTAATGCAGACTGATTACCCTTGGAAAGGAAATCTCCCTACAACCTCCTTAGTTGAAAAAAATTAAGTTATTTTCATGCAAAAACAAAAGCTTGAATTAAGACTTTTTTCTAAGTAATATACATATTTAGGGAAGGTGCAACATATATACATAACCACCTCAACAGATGTCTCCATGAAGGTAAAAGGTCTTATACATGTAATACTTATAAGTTGACTTAAAAGAATTGTAAAACCAGGCTTGCTTTGGTGGAAAAATGGTGAAATATTAAGATAGATTAACCCTACAAAGCCAGCGGGGCCAGCCTCTGGCAGTAAAGGGGTTTGGCATACTCATTAGAATGGCACCAACCTCTCTGTGTGACTGCAAGACAAATATACCCACAGACGTTAATTCAACAACCAACTGCGGTGTCATTTGTTGTAGAATTGAGAGGAAACCCAAGCCAGTCCCCATTTCAGATTAGTCAACATGAATTTTAGGGCCTTGGTCCACTGTTCCTCAGAGTTGAACTGGGTCTTGATGGAGTAGGATCCTCCACTCCCTCCTGTGTCTTCAATTTTCCCTTTATCTACATCCATCCTGAGAAAATATAATATATAAAATATACATATATTCATGGGGCAAACCTGGGGATATTGCCTCCCGATACCTAAAATGAGCCCAGAGTATTTGGTATGGTGTATATAATAATATTAACAATCATTATACCCAACAACCCCCCACTGTTGTATTTTTCACTAACATGAATTATCTCCTTGTGGATGTCCAAAATAAGATTCTTGTGGAAGACCCTTTATCCATTTGTCTTATTTTATACACAGTAATAGACAAGACAATTTTTTTATATGTAACATTTCAAATTTGATAAAGGAGACCCAAAATTTCAACTGTTCTCCTCAGAGACGTAAATGACTAAAATGCATTTTGAACATAATCTCAAACAAGGCAGCATTCCATGACTAAAAGATTTTAGTTTTGTGTTATGCCCAAAAACAAGAGATTATAAATAACGCATAGGGTTTGGTCATTTTGTAACCACTCTACCAACCTGTAGGGCAAGCAGAAACCAGTGTCCCCTTTCTCAACCTCCTCCTTAAACTGCTGCACACAGTCCAGGAAAGCTACCATGGCGTGGTCAAACTTGTTATCCCAGAAGAACCGCAATCCACCTGAACAGTACAGGGGCAATTCCTAACAAGAAAATATAGATGATTACTTCCTTGCTCGAGATCAGCAAGTCTTAAACTTTTGAAGCTTTCTACTTGATTCAGTGAGCCAATCAATTCTACCTGTTATGTGGCATTGATCACACGTGCCTCCTCCTATTGTAGTGCCCATGCCATTAAAGCATACATTTCTACAACAATCCAGTTTCTCCATGTTTTTCTCTACTCAAAGTACTCTTTACTCATAGTAGAGGATAATGAGAATACGGATACTAAAAATGTTTATCATCAGGGCAAGATATAGCATCTAAAGCATATGGCACACAGGGTGTACACTCTTCTGGCATATTTTTGGCTGGTGGAGGAACACCCAAGCATACAGTGGTTACTGAAAATATGAACAATGCCCTTTAACTAGGGTTTGCTTTAGGGAACTTATGAACCCAGTGCTAAAGAACCTATAAGGGCTCTTACACATGGGTGTTTTTGCCCTGTGCTCCCCTGCATTCTGTTATCTGTTCAGGCTGTTGTTTTTCCACCTGCGTTTGGCGCTAACATGTGGTCTCATGAACAAGCACTCCGTAATGAAGAATCAGATGCTTTTACTCGTGCGCTCTCCTGCATCTGAACGGATTAAAACGGAACGCAAGGCAAAAACACCCGTATGTACGAGTCCTTACTGGGTTCTTTCATCCCTTATTCTCCCCTTTGTGACAATGAATTATGTGTGGTATATTCATTATAGAGCCCTTACTGCAGTTAAAATAAGGGAGATGCTTTTTTTTTTTTTTAAAGCTACTGACATCACCTACCTTAGACTTGTCTGTAAGGGACTCTAAATAAGAATGGTTTCCAAATGGCACTAACCGGTACCTGCAGTGGAAAATGACAAGTTACTATTTGCTACCCAAGTTGCTAGTTGTAACAAAAAGCTATATGACTATTTGCACACGCCAAGATTCTATCCGATGATACCTCACCTCTGGAACTGCAGCCCCATCTTATTGGCTAGTGCATGCAGCAGTAGAACAGTCTGGCCCCAGGCTGCATTAATCTCATTCCATTCCACTGGCACGCTAGGCAGGCGTCCAAGACGAAAGTTGTTAATTGTGCCAAACTGACCGCTATGCCTGTTGTAAGCAAAGAGATTTTGTTCTTACTGGTGTCATACAGCTGAAAGGACTTTTTTTTTTTTTAAAAAAAAAAAAAAACATTATACAGGAATCCAAGTTTAAATTAGGGATGCACCAAATCCACTATTTTGGATTCGGCCGAACCCCCGAATCCTTCACAAAAGATTCTGCCGAATACCGAACCAAATCCTAATTTGCATATGCAAATTAAGGGTGGGAAGGGGAAAACATATTTTACTTCCTTGTTTTGTGACAAAAAGTCAAGCAATTTCCTTCCCCGCCCCTAATTTGCATATGCAAATTAGGATTTGGTTCGGCCAGGCAGAAGGATTCGGCCGAATCCTGCTGAAAAAGGCCGAATCCTGAACCGAATCCTGGATTCGGTGCATCCCTAGTTTAAATGAAGCTTTGGCCTCTGCCAAGAAAGATGAAATATAATATTGAACATGCTGAATCCCTTCATGATTACATTTACATATCAGTCCATATTCCAATTTACCAGATGTGGAAGGTGGCATTGAAGACGTTGGTCTTTTTCAGCTTGTCTAATTGGATCTGAGCATATCTCATCTGATTCTCCACGCTCTTTAAATCATCATCTAACTCCAGCTGCTGGCGCTTAAACTCACTGTACTCCTTCTGATAACTAGAAAGGAAACGTAATAACACTCACTGCAAATTGCAAAATACATGATATTTTATCTTAGAAAATCTCTCAAGCTATACACTACTAGGGTAATTTTTCCCACCATATAGAAAGGAACACTATTGTAATTCATCATCGTTATTAAAAATTAGATGAAGCTATTAGAATATGCCCTAACAGTTTATTAAGACTATTCCTGGTTTTCATCATATGTATTTTCCCTTTGTTATATATTTAATGTCATAGCTGTGACTTTGTATTGGTTATAGCTAAATAACTACTTTAAATTAACTTTTAGTATGATGTAGACAGTGATATTCTGAGACAATTTGCAGTTGTTTTTCATTTATTATTTGTGGTGTTTGATTTATTTAGCAGCTCCCCCAGTTTGCAATTTCAGCAATCTGATTGTTAGGGACCAAATTACCCTAGCAACCATGCACGGATTTGAATGAGAGACAGGAATATGAATAAGACCTGAATAGAAAGAGGCGTAATAAAAAGTAGCAAGAACAATACATGTGTAGCCTTACAAAGCATGTTTTTCTAGATGGGTTCAGTGACCCCCATTTGAAAGCTGGAAAGAGTCAGAAGAAGGCAAAAACATTCAAAAACTATAAAAAAGAAAAAATGAAGGTCAATAGAAAAGTAGCCATTCTAGAACATACTAAAAGTTAAATTAAAAGTGAATCACCCTTTTTTTTTTTTTTTTTTTTACAAATGATAGACTTTGTGGTTAAATTGTGTAGTGTGTGTGCATGTACAGGTGGATGCGGTTGTGAGTGTCTTACAGTCAGAAGACAAAAAGAGATTGCAGGTTGAGATGGTCTGCTTGTTGTCTATGAGTGGTGGAACAGAATCTACGTCAAATGGGTTCAACTAGTTTTCCTTAGGTGATGGATGTAGACTAGCAGCAAAAGGCTTAAAAATACAAATATCTCTACAGGCATGAGACCCGTTATCCAGAATGATTGGGACATGGGGTTTTCCAGGATAATTTGGATCTTCATACCTTAAGTCTACTAGAAAATCATGTAAACATGTAATGAATCCAATAGGCTGGGTTTGCTTCCTAAAAGGATTAATTATATTTCAGTTTGGATCATGTACAAGTTACTGTATTGTTATTACCGAGAAAAAGGAAATTTTTTAAAATCTGGATTATTTGGATAAAATGGAGTCTGTGGGATAGCCCTTTCTGTAATTAAGAGCTCTCTGGATAAAGGGTTAATGGATATCATACCTGTACTTCTCATACATTTACCAAAACGTATCACTTACCGAGCCTCCTCCTGCTCCAGCCTCTCTGCTTCCTCTCGTACTTTCTCGATGTCCTTAGCAACTAACTCACGGTTTCTCTCCACCTCCTCTAACTCTTGAATTAGTCTTTCCTCATCCTCGGCCAGCTCCTTCAGTTTGGCTTCCAGTTTCTCTTTGTCATCTTCATTCATTCTTTCCAAAATCTCCAGGCACCGTCTAAGAGATAATAACCAAACAAATGAGCTGTGGAAGTGGAGATTTCTTGTCAAGTCTAGTAAATGTAGATTAGAAAGGTGGTCAATGAAGAAGTCATAGAAAATTGGAGGCTAATAATTCCTTGGCAAAGTGTTGTGCAGACTACCCATGGGCAAACCCACATGCCTTTAATACCAGTCACATGGGAAACCAAGGACTTCTTAGCAAATTAGCAATTAGCAGAAATGCCATCTTGGTCATGTCATCATACATGGTCAGTTTCATACTTGTAGTTTTTGACACTCATTCTCAGTGATGTTTAACTGGGTATTCCAGTTGGTCCAAAAGGGTATCTGTGCATTCCTCACAAAGTGGGTGGTCCACATCTGTCTGGCCTGACATAATGTCAAACAAATCCCCTGTCACCTGGAAGAAAACATAAAATATGCAGGTAAGGGCAGAAGCCTCTACAGAATCGCAGTAGGGGGCCAATATGTACATATTGCCTAGCGGAAGCCAAATAAATAGGTCTTGTACTGCAACAATAAAACAATGGAGGATTGTTTTGTTTTTACTCTTACTACCTGCCCTCTGAGAAAGATTGAGAATTTCACTTTTAAGGGTAAGGGCACACGGGCAGATTCTGGGAGATTAGTCGCCCCGGCGACAAATCTTCTCTTCTTGGTGGCGACAATCTCCCCGAACTGCCTTCCCCTAACTTCCTGCCGGCTATAATGAAAAATCGGCAGCGGGATGGCACTTGCGGTGCTTCATTTTCCGTAGTCGCCTCATGAGGAAACTTTGGGAAACTTCGGAAAACGAAGCACCTTGAGTGCCATCCCGCTAGCGATTTTTCATTATAGCCGGCGGGAAGGTAGGGGAAGGCAGTTTGAGGAGATTGTCGCCCCAAAGAAGAGATTTGTCGCCGGGGTAACTAATCTCCCTGAATCTGCCCGTGTGCCCTTACCCTAACTGTCTGTGTCTTGGGCTTACAGATAAGGAGTACCTTTTGCAGGGTTAACATGGATGGGCTTTTTGTCCTCGGCTCATGTGTAAAACTGCATTCACTTTTACGGTTCTGCATGGTTTCGTAGACAAATGCAAACTACATATCGATAATTCACCATTTGTTGTGTGAATGTTAAAACGAGGTTTATATTTTGCTTTTAAGCAGTTTCCCTGGATACGCTGTGCTAAACTTTGTAACTTCCTTGCTTGTTTATAAAAAAAATATATGCTTTATTTTGCATACTGTCCTGTTAATGCAAGCTTTCCATGCAGTGAATAGGTTACCTTCAGTCTTCTGCTCAGATTCTCCATCGTGCCTCCATCAGATGCCTCTCCTATCAGTGTAAAACTGGTTGCACTTTCTGTGGACATCATTCTGCTTAGAAAAACAGATTCTGTTCAGGGCCAGAACTAAGTGTAGGCTGCAGAGGCACATGTCTAGGGGGGGCACAATTCCTACAGAACCACCAGCAGGGGAAGTGAGGGGGTAAGCCAATAAGCGACAGGTGGAGGTGAGGAAATGAGTGACCTGCAGGGGGTGGGAGGTAAATGAGGATATGAAAAACGGGGGGTGGGGGGGGTGGGTGTCAGTTAAGCAGCAGCAGTAGGCTGTATTGCCTTGGCCACTAATACTACTCGACCTTGGATTTGTAATCCAAGCCACAGACGAGAATTGGAAAAATGAAAAAAGATGGCACCACTTAAGCTGGCCACACACAGCCAAATAATGATGGGGATTTGCAGCATTAATGTGCATCTCTGTTCATAAAGTAAACATATGCACATGTACACATTAGCTATTGATATGTTGCATGGGTAGCCATGTAAAAGATTTGTTTACCTGGCTGGTGGGATAAGTCTTCGGGATACGCCATCTGTTCGGTTTTCTGCAAAGGTTTCCTATAAAGAAAAAAGCAGAAGTCAGGAGTGTTTTACATTTAAGATTAAACTACTTTTCAAAAAAAAAGGAAAGACAACAGGGACTACTTTACAGCTCAAAAAGTGATTAAAAGCTTGGGGATAATATAATGAATGTAACGCATACTTTGCTCTCGGACTAGTAAGCCAAAGCAGCCAATCAGTAGTGACGATTGTGTTGAAATTCAGTCCTACGGTATCTAGGTGACTCAAATGCTGGAGAAAGGATTGTGGCACTCACCTCTATATTTGAATCTACTTCTTGAATGTCACCTGGCTTTACTGCTGCTGTTGTCACCAGAGGGGCTGTAAGAGACATTTCTGTTATATTGGCTAGTAGAGTAAAGCATCCCAAACACTGTGTGATTGGATCAATCAAGTGGTTGACCTTCCTGCTACTCATGGATTCCCCAAAATATTGTCTTAAGCAACTGCTGGCTGACCTTGAAGTTCAAAGGACTGCAACTGGGCCATCCACAACATGTTACCATATTCCCGACAATCTGCTTATTTATACTGTAACAAAATACGTTTTATAACCAAAATAGAATCTAAGCACAGATTTATCAAGGGTCGAAATGAGAATTACTTTTTTTTAATGGGCAAAACTGTAAAATTCGACTTGGGGGTTATTGAAATTGGATTCGAGTTTTTAAAAAAAATTAAATAAAACCTGCCGAATTCCTGTTTAAGTCAATGGGAGAGGTCCAGGGATCAATTCTGAGTTGTTTGCAGCCTTCCTGACGTTGAGTTTTTTCGAATCAAGTTTTTTTTAAAATTCAAATTGATTCGAGTTTTCGGATCGAACTAATTCATCCGAGTTGTAAAAATTAGATTTTCGATTGGTCGAATTTATGGGAGTTTTGAAAAGCTCACATGAAATCCGACCTTTGATAAATGAGCCTCTAAATGTTGGCACATAAACCAGAGGTCAATTGCAAATTCCCATAAATAAAACGCCATGGTCTCACACCCTGTAATACAATCATAAATAACTTGTAAAATATATCATTATCCTGAAATGATGTCAAATGAGTTTATGATAAGAAATAATATATTGCCCATAGTATTAGAAGTCCCATGACTTGTAGAAAAACACATGATCTGCCTGTTTGAGTCTTTATATAATCACATAACAGACGTTAATTTTTTTTACATCTAATGATAACGCCTTACCTGTCAGCTCCTGCATGGTGACCTTATCCAGGATTTTGAAGGAGGTGTCCAACTTCAGAGGTTGGCTGCAGCGCTGACACACAAAGCTGACCTGCATTGTAGAGGACTTTGACGTCTCCATTCTCTAACAGGAGGCAAAAAAAATGCAGCTGCACTTATAGGTTCAGAAATGTATAAATGTATAGCGGTTATTGGTTTGATGTCAGTACTTTAGTTAACACAACAAACTCACTCTTATTTCCACATACATACAATATAATATTAACACTGGCTGAATGTGTGGGACTTCCCTTCCCTCATGACAACACAGATTATAACTCAACAGTCAATCATAGGCCTTTGTGCGATTAATATTATGAGAAATTGCACATACTAGATCTAGTCTGTCACCGTTCCTCCCAATCGGATTGAGGATCAGGACAAAGGGATGGCAGAACTATATCCATAAGACACAGTGAGCCAACCTTTGGTAAAAAAAAATCTAATGCTGGTCAGAGGAAAGATTGTCAGTTCTTTCACGCTGCAGGTGGAAGTGATTGGAGTGATTGAAGGTGGAATACCAGTCATGCCTTCTTTGAGGCTTTAAATGGTGATGACACAGTAAGGACTAAGGGAATATCCCAAGGTGGGAACGGGTTAAAGCGGATATGACGAATACCTGACCCAATAATGTATTATTATGATTATTATTGTTTTTGTATTGTACCTTGCAAACAGCAATTGCACAATATGTTAGACTCAGGACATCTGGGGTTGAAATTATTTTTCAGACACATTTGCCCAAACTCTAATATTGTGCTGTGGTAGATGGGAACCTTTCTTTGAAAAAATAGGGCCCTGCGAAAGAAGATCCTGACGTATAAGAAGCTTCCAAGTTGGTGCATGGGTCTCTGGGCCAGTGAGGGATCACAGCTATTACTGAATCCCCTCCTTGATCTATCTCCTTTAGTACCCTTCAGATTAAAAATGGAGAAAGGACATAGAACATCTTCCCCAGTCCTGGAGTAGAGCATCCATGCAGGTGATTGTAAGCCAGAATTCACTCATATCCGCTATGTTTGTTACAGCAACTTTTGAAAAATGTTGAATGTTGCTGAGACATATTGAGAAGTTGAGAGGCTAAAAGGGAAGCAGGTCAACTTTAAATACTGATCTCCTACTGCAAAATGTAGGAATTTTCTGTGCGGCTTACAAAGCAGCACATGAAAGTAAGTATTCTTCAGATCAAGGTTTCCTGTTAAACGTCTAGTATGCTTTAGGACAAAGAATCCATCTTCTGCATAGAATGTAATGATTTAGTGGTCTCAAATACAAAACTGACCTGCATTCTCTTGATGCCTTCTTCCCTAGGAACAGTTCTAAATAAAAACCTAAGCATTGCAGAGGTTGGAACATGCTCTACTGCTCCTGAAATTGCGCTGATAAAGAAATTCCTGAAAGATTAGCTCTGCATTCTGAATTTTCGGAATAACTGAAGCTGAAAAGCAGTTGTGTTCGTTCGCAGCCAGTTGTGTGAAAAATCCCATTCATTAAAGGTAAATGCATCAATATGCACCCGTCCGCTTCGTAGGAGCAGAAATCAAGACTGTACAATGAAGTTTAGGGGTTAACCCCTAGTTTGAAAACAAATATCCAAATATAATAGGTGCCATGGTTTCCAGAAAATGTAACCAGGAGAAGACTTGAAGGAGAACTAAATCCTTAAAATGAATGTGGCTAAAAATGCTATATTTTATATACTGAACTAATTGAGCCAGCCTAAAGTTTCATAAATCGTTATATGGTTGGGAGTCCATCCAGCTGCTTACCATATATTTTCTAACTCATCCAAAGGGACATGCCCCGGTTCAGAAGGCAATCTGCACACAATATTTATATCAAAAGATATATATCCCAAGGCTTGAATCCAGTAATTTGTTTATTAGTGCTCACATGTTAAAAAACAAATACATACTGACCCCACATGGTTCACCTTACGCGTTTCGTACCCTCCGGCACTTAGTCATAGGTGTCTCTGGCCTAAAGCCTAAAGTTTCAGCCTCTCAATAGCAGCAATGATCCAGGACTTCAAACTTGTGACAGGGGGTCACCATCTTGGAATGTGTCTGTGACACTCACATGCTCAGTGGGCTCTGAGCTAAGCTTAGGGGTCGTCACAAATTATCAAGCAGAAAATGAGGTTGGTCTGGAATATAAACTGATGCTACAGGGCTGATTATTAAATTCTGATGCTAAGTGTACTGGTTTCTGTGCTGCCATGTAGTAATTATCTGTATTAATTACTAATCAGACTTATACTGTGACATTTATATTCTATGTGTACTGTATATTGTGAGTGGGTCCCTAATCTCAGTAAATGACAGCAGCACAGTGCTTGTGAAGTGAATCAGCAGAAAAGAAGATGGGGAGCTACTGGGGCATCTTTGGAGACACAGATCTTTACTGCTAAAGGGCTGTGGTTGCCTTGGGCTGGTACAGAAGCACAAAACATAATGTACAACATTTCTACCCTACTTTAAGCTTTATTTATCCTTTAAAAGGGCCTGGTGTTATAAAGGGCAGCAACTGAACATCATAGAAAGCAGTCGGTTATGGGAGCAAGAATTGGGGAGCATCAGGGTCATAACTGGGTTGACAGGGGCTAAAGAACTGGGGCGACTAAATGTAGCAATAATTACATGACCAGCCCTTGCAAATCATCTTCTCTGGTCTCTCTTTCGTCCATGGTTAAAAGGCAGTAGATCCCTCATTTACGATGAGCTGTGCAGTTGTATGTACCCCACAACACTTGCAAGAAAACGAGGAGCACCCCGCACATAACTAGAAGTGTGACGTTCCAGCCAGGAATACAGGATCCCTCTGTGGGCCTTAACTCCATAGCCCTAGGTGTGATTACTGCTCTTTTTGACACTTTATAAACTGGGAACCTATACAGCTGTTTTGAAAGCGCTTACTTACCTACCCACAAGAATAAAACACGAGATATTCAGCGGTTTGTGTCAGTACCCAGTAGAGAAGTCTAAAGCACACAGATCAGACCACTCTCCTGACATATACCGACCCCGTCCATCTCTTTGGACCTCCCCCTTGGGGGCGCGCGTTCGCAGTATTTGTTTACTTCCCGTTTCAGAGAGCGGACGTGCGTCACGATAGGCGTGCATATTAAAACAGCGGAACGGAAGTCGCCAGATTTTTGCCGTTTTTCTGTCATTTTCTTATTGGTTAATTACAGGATATAGATATACACTAAATGATAAAAAGTACTTCAGTTGTAGAAAGGTGGAGAAGTGAAGGAGAATTTTAAAGTGGTCGGGTTACTACTTTTACTATATAGTTCGCTATGACTACCTCTGCCAGCCCCAATATGGCGGCGCTTCTTGTCCTTGTTCCGCTAACACTAGGGGAGCGAATAGTTCCTATCCCTGGAAAGGATCATCCCTCTAGTCTAGTGGACAGGAAATAGACAATTCATAGGGCAGTGAGTTAGTTTCTATCCTCAGAAAGGACCTAATGCCTCTAGTGGTGAGGTACCAGGAAAGGATAGGAATGAGTCCAATACCTGACAGGTCCAGTATAGGGGTAGAAACTAGTCAGTTCATATATAAACAAGTTAATTCCTATCCAAGGACCTTCTCTAACCGTACAGGGACCACCTGTATTGGGCAAATACCTGACAGGTCCAGTACAAGGATAGAAACTAGTTAGTTTATATAAGAGCCAGCTAATTGTTATCCTGTCTAAGCCATACACAGAGGCATTGCCAAACGAGCGGATCTCTCCCCGACATGCCCACTTTGAGGTGAGCGATATCGCTCTGATCCGATCATGGGCCCTAGGGCCCAACTATTGGATGTTAGTGTTGCCAAAACGGGCAGTCGGATCGCAAGAACCGCACCTACGAACAGATGGGGCCGCAGTCCGATGGGATTTTTAAACCTGTCTGATCGACATGTCCTGCAAAGATGTATAACAAAGTTACAAGATGGTGACCCCCTGCTGCCAACCTTGAAAACATCAATCATAAGTTTAATTAGGCTTCTGGTGCAGTAAATTCATGTTTATGTTTAGTATACAAAATACAGCATTTTTTAGCATTATTCTATTTTAGACTTTAGTTCCCCTTTAATGCACCTAGCTAGACAGGGGGATCCCAGATTAATGAAAAGGCATCAGGGGAAGATTTCACAGCCTGGTTATGTTCCTAGCAGCAATATCTTTATTCCCTCTGAATCTTTTACTCTTCAATCCCCTGAGGATCCCATACAGTTTGGGACCGCTGAGCTGTCACTTTCCTAATGATTTTGCAGACGTTCCCAGGGCATCTGCATGTACTGTGGGACTAAAGGCCATTTTGTCTATACCTGCCCAGTAAAACTGGGAAAACTCCTGAGGCTGTATGAGGTTGGGGAGATTCATTTGGGCTGTATTTCTGCTCCCTGTTACACTAGTTCTAGGATTTGTGTTCCTGTTACTCTGTCCTGGAATAACACACCTGTTTCTGTTAAGGCTTTCATTGATTCAGGGGCTGCTGGATATTTTGTTGACTTTTGCTGGTAAATTGTCTGTCCCTTCTATTCCTCTCCTGTCAATAGATGAAAATGCCCTTGACAATGGCTTAGTTACATCAGTAACCCCTAAACTTGAGGTGTGTGTGGGAGGCACATGTTCTGAATACATTGATTTCCACCTTATCCACCGTGCATCCACCCCTGTGCTGTTAGGGCCTGTCCTGGTTAAGGCAACATAACCCCACACATTGATTGGAGAATTGGGAGATTTTGCAATGGGTTCTTGGCTGCGTCAGTCTGCATTAAATGCCCGTTACAGCTTGCTGCCACAGTCCTTGAGAGTCTACTTGAATGTGTTGGGAATTTTCAGTGGACACCACATCCCAGGATAGGAAATTTATCCCCTCTTATAAAATTGAAATCCACTAATCCAATATATTAGGAGCCCACTGGGAGAGATTATTGACTCCAATGGAAAGCACACGGAGGCGTAAATGTTATCTATTTTATTTATTCAGTTCTTTAAAGGTCTTGCTCATATCTGAATCTGCGCAACTTGCATCGAAGCAAAGTTTAAACTTCCTGCAGTTGGTCTGTGTAATAAGAATTAAAGATGAACATTATATATTTTACCTTTGTTGTAACCCCAATTTCCCAGTGACTCGGTCAGACGTGCTCTCTAATGGTGTGAAGACTTTACCTCTCGGTAGGGCAGAGGTACAAGAAGGATGGGAAACTTTGGTAGAGGTGGGACATCACTGGAGACCTTCAATCGGACAGGGAGATCTATGACAGAGCAGCATAATGGCTACTGTGGGGCCGTCACTGGCAAACGCACACTGGAAGAGAATATTGATACCAATATTAAAGATGGCAGAATGGGGCTCCCTCAGCAGCTGGTGCAACATCCCAGGGCAGGTAATTATCTTCTGTTTAAGCCTCATATCCATAGAGGCTCATGGGAGGTTTCAATAGGGCTCACTCATTGAGACTTCTTACATTGGCCATTAGAATTAATATTCCTTATCAAAGATTCATGAGCTGAACCCCCACATCTCCTTACTGAGGTTCCACTTATCTAAGCAGCATTTAAATATGTGCTGAACTTGCAGCCAATCACTATCAGGATATAAACATAAAACTGTGATTGGCTGTAAAACTCTTTGAATCAGAGGTGAGCGGAAGCATTGATACACGGGGCATTAAGGGAAATAATGGTCAGAAATGAAGGAAATCACTATTTGAGTGTGACACTGGCTAGTGCCTGGGATATTCTCCTTGGTTTTGTGCATATTCTAATAGAAAATATCATTATGGGAGGAATGGGGAAACAGGCAGACCTATAGACAACTCAGGATAAATACACAGAAGTACATCCTGGCATTTGGTCCGCACGGCTAAGTGACAGTTAAATAACGGATTTCTCACTTTCATTTCTGGGATCAGAGGTGAGTGGATGCACAGCACACACTGGGGGACAATTTATGGAAAATAATGATATAAATGAAGAAAATCACTACTAATTGAGTCATTAGGTAGCGCATGGGATATTAGCCTTGGTTTTGTCATTTTAATAGATTATAGGAGAGTTGGGGTTGGGGAAAGGAACAGGGATGCTGGGAGGCTACACACCTGTCAGGCTAAATACAGAAAGTATAAAATAACATTTGGGATTCCAATTGCTTTATATTTAAAATAAGTGCAAGTTAAGAAATAATAAAAAGTCTAAAATCTCCTATGTTAACATATACCAGGGGTCACTATGGCAATATCTGGAGTGACTGTTGGCCACTTGCTGTTCAGGTTTCTCCTCTAATGCTATAAATATTTATATTTCTCTCTGTATCTCACTTTGTATATAACATTTACTTCTTAAAAAAATCTTTTAAGGGAAAGTTAAGAAATTATTAAGGGGAAAAGTCTGAAATCTCCCATGTTCCCATATAACAGGGGCCACTGACAGTGTTTGGAGTGACAGTTGACAGTTGGCCACTTGCTGTTCAGGTTTCTCCTCTAATGCAATTAATATTTATATTTCTCTCTATATCTCACTTTGTATATAAAAATGTACTTATTAAAAAGCTTTTCAGTAAAAGTTAAAGCAATTACTAAGGGCAAAAGTCTGAAATCCCTCCATGTTCCCATATAAACAGGGGTCACCCAGTGTTTGGAGTGACAGTTGACAGTTGGCCACTTGGTGTTTCTCTCCAATACTAATAATATCCATATTTCTCTTTGCATCTTACTTTGTATATAAAACTGGACTTCTTAAAATGATTTAAAGGAAAAAGTTTTGGAGCTTCAACTTCCCAGTCACTGTTACTCATGTCCTGAATGTCCCGGCATCCCTTGTCAGACCTGCAGCCTGTAGTCTTCTAACTGTTACTGACCTACAAATCCCAGCATCCCTTGTCAGACCTGTAGCCTATAGTAAAATCCCAGCATCCCTTGTCAGACCTGTAGCCTATAGTACAAATCCCAGCATCCCTTGTCAGACCTGTAGCCTATAGTACAAATCCCAGCATCCCTTGTCAGACCTGTAGCCTATAGTAACAAATCCCAGCATCCCTTGTCAGACCGGTAGCCTATAGTACAAATCCCAGCATCCCATGTCAGACCTGCAGCCTATAGTACAAATCCCCAGCATCCCTTGTCAGACCTGTAGTCTATAGTACAAATCCCAGCATCCCTTGTCAGACACTGTAGCCTATAGTACAATCCCAGCATCCCTTGTCAGACCTGCAGAATGTGGTCTTTTACCTGTTACTGACCTACAAATCCAGCATCCCTTGTCCAGACCTGCAACCTGTTGTACAAATCCCAGCATCCTTGTCAGACCTGTAGCCTATAGTACAAATCCCAGCATTCCTTGTCAGACCTGTAGCCTATAGTACAAATCCCAGCATCCCTTGTCAGACCTGTAGCCTATAGTACAAATCCCAACATCCCTTGTCAGACCTACAGCTTGTGGTCTTTTACCTGTTACTGACCTACAAATCCCAGCATCCCTTGTCAGACCTGCAGCCTATAATACAAATCCCAGCATCCCTTTTCAGACCTGTAGGCCTATAGTAAAAATCCCAGCATCTCTTGTCAGACCTGTAGCCTATAGTACAAATCCCAGCATCCCTTGTCAGACCTGTAGCCTACAGGACAAATCCCAGCATCCACTTGTCAGACCTTCAGCCTATAATTACAAATCCCCAGCATCCCTTGTCAGACCTGTAGCCTATAGTACAAATCCCAGCATCCCCTTGTTAGACCTGTAGCCTGTAGTCTTCTAACTGGTTGCTGACCTACAAATCCCAGCATCCCTTGTCAGACCTGCAGCCTATAATACAAATCCCAGCATCCCTTGTCAGACCTGTAGCCTATACTACAAATCCCAGCATCCCTTTTCAGACCTGTAGCCTATAGTACAAATCCCAGCATCCCTTGGTCAGACCCGTGGCCTATACTACAAATCCCGCATCCTTCTCAGACCTGCAGCCTATAATACAAATCCCAGCATCCCTTGTCAGACCTGTAGCCTTAGTACAAATCCCAGCATCTCTTTGTCAGACCTGCAGCCTATAATACAATCCCAGCATCCCTTGTCAGACCCGCAACCTATAATACAAATCCCAGCATCCCTTGTCAGACCTGCAGCCTATAGTACAAATCCAGCATCCCTTGTCAGACCTGTAGCCTTTAGTAACAAATCCCAGCATACCTTGTCAGACCTGTAGCCTATAGTACAAATCCAGCATCCTTGTCAGACCTTCCGCCTATAATACAAATCCCAGCATCCCTTGTCAGACCTGTAGCCTATAGTACAAATCCCAGCATCCCTTGTTAGACTGTAAGCCTGTAGTCTTCTAACTGTTGCTGACCTACACAATCCCAGCATCCCTTGTCAGACCTGCAGCCTATAATACAAAATCCCAGCATCCCTTGTCAGACCTGTAGCCTATAGTACAAATCCCAGCATCCCTTGTCAGACCTGTAGCCTATAGTACAAATCCCAGAATCCCTTGTCAGACCTGCAGCCTATAGTACAAATCCCAGCATCCCTTGTCAGACCTGTAGCCTATAGTACAAATCCCAGCATCCTTTGTCAGACCTGTAGCCTATAGTACAAATCCCAGCATCCCTTGTCAGACCTGTAGCCTATAGTACAAATCCCAGAATCCCTTGTCAGACCTGCAGCCTATAGTACAAATCCCAGCATCCCTTGTCAGACCTGTAGCCTATAGTACAAATCCCAGCATCCTTTGTCAGACCTGTAGCCTATAGTACAAATCCCAGCATCCCTTGTTAGACCTGTAGCCTATAGTACAAATCCCAGCATCCTTTGTCAGACCTGTAGCCTATAGTACAAATCCCAGCATCCATTGTCAGACCTACAGCCTATAATACAAATCCCAGCATCCCTTTTCAGACTTGTAGCCTATAGTACAAATCCCAGCATCCCTTGTCAGATCCGCAACCTATAATACAAATCCCAGCATCCTTTGTCAGACCTGTAGCCTATAGTACAAATCCAAGCATCCCTTGTCAGACCTGTAGCCTGTAGTACAAATCCCAGCATCCCTTGTCAGACCTGTAGCTTATAGTACAAATCCCAGCATCCCTTGTCAGACCTGCAGCCTATAATACAAATCCCAGCATCCCTTGTCAGACCTGTAGCCTATAGTACAAATCCCAGCATCCCTTGTTAGACCTGTAGCCTATAGTACAAATCCCAGCATCATTTGTCAGACCTGCAGCCTATAATACAAATCCCAGCATCCCTTGTTAGACCTGTAGCCTATAGTACACATCCCAGCATCCCTTGTTAGACTTGCAGCCTATAATACAAATCCCAGCATCCCTTGTCAGACCTGTAGCCTATAGTACAAATCCCAGTATCTCTTGTCAGACCTGCAGCCTATAATACAAATCCCAGCATCCCTTGTCAGACATGTAGCCTATAGTACAAATCCCAGCATCCCTTGTCAGACCTGCAGCCTGTGGTCTTTTAGCTGTTACTGACCTACAAATCCCAGCATCCCTTGTCAGACCTGCAGCCTATAATACAATCCCAGCATCCCTTGTCAGACCTGTAGCCTGTAATACAAATCCCAGCATCCCTTGTCAGACCTATAGCCTATAGTACAAATCCCAGCATCCCTTGTCAGACCTGTAGCCTATAGTACAAATCCCAGCATCCCTTGTCAGACCCGCAACCTATAATACAAATCCCAACATCCCTTGTCAGACCTGTAGCCTATAGTACAAATCCCAGCATCCCTTGTTAGACCTGTAGCCTACAGTACACATCCCAGCATCCCTTGTTAGAGGTGTAGCCTATAGTACAAATCCCAGCATCCCTTGTCAGACCTGCAGCCTGTGGTCTTTTAGCTGTTACTGACCTACAAATCCCAGAATCCCTTGTCAGACCTGCAGCCTATAATACAAATCCCAGCATCCCTTGTCAGACCTGTAGCCTGTAGTACAAATCCCAGCATCCCTTGTCAGACCTGTAGCCTATAGTACAAATCCCAGCATCCCTTGTCAGACCTGCAGCCTATAATACAAATCCCAGCATCCCTTGTCAGACCTGTAGCCTGTACAAATCCCAGCAAAATACTCTTAATGAACTTTAAATCCCAGCATCCCTTGTCAGACCAGCAACTTATGGTCTTCTAACTGTTACTGAACTACAAATCCCAGCGTCCCTTGTCAGACCTGCAGCCTATAATACAAATCCCAGCATCCCTTGTCAGACCTGTAGCCTGTAATACAATCCCAGCATCCCTTGTCAGACCTATAGCCTATAGTACAAATCCCAGCATCCCTTGTCAGACCTGTAGCCTATAGTACAAATCCCAGCATCCCTTGTCAGACCCGCAACCTATAATACAAATCCCAGCATCCCTTGTCAGACCTGTAGCCTATAGTACAAATCCCAGCATCCCTTGTTAGACCTGTAGCCTACAGTACACATCCCAGCATCCCTTGTTAGAGGTGTAGCCTATAGTACAAATCCCAGCATCCCTTGTCAGACCTGTAGCCTATAGTACAAATCCCAGCATCCCTTGTTAGACCTGTAGCCTACAGTACACATCCCAGCATCCCTTGTTAGAGGTGTAGCCTAAAGTACAAATCCCAGCATCCCTTGTCAGACCTGCAGCCTGTGGTCTTTTAGCTGTTACTGACCTACAAATCCCAGAATCCCTTGTCAGACCTGCAGCCTATAATACAAATCCCAGCATCCCTTGTCAGACCTGTAGCCTATAGTACAAATCCCAGCATCCCTTGTCAGACCTGTAGCCTATAGTACAAATCCCAGCATCCCTTGTCAGACCTGCAGCCTATCATACAAATCCCAGCATCCCTTGTCAGACCTGTAGCCTGTACAAATCCCAGCAAAATACTCTTAATGAACTTTAAATCCCAGCATCCCTTGTCAGACCAGCAACTTATGGTCTTCTAACTGTTACTGAACTACAAATCCCAGCGTCCCTTGTCAGACCTGCAGCCTATAATACAAATCCCAGCATCCCTTGTCAGACCTGTAGCCTGTAATACAAATCCCAGCATCCCTTGTCAGACCTATAGCCTATAGTACAAATCCCAGCATCCCTTGTCAGACCTGTAGCCTATAGTACAAATCCCAGCATCCCTTGTCAGACCTGTAGCCTATAGTACAAATCCCAGCATCCCTTGTCAGACCCGCAACCTATAATACAAATCCCAGCATCCCTTGTCAGACCTGCAGCCTATAGTACAAATCCCAGCATCCCTTGTTAGACCTGTAGCCTATAGTACACATCCCAGCATCCCTTGTTAGACTTGCAGCCTATAATACAAATCCCAGCATCCCTTGTCAGACCTGTAGCCTATAGTACAAATCCCAGCATCCCTTGTTAGACCTGTAGCCTATAGTACACATCCCAGCATCCCTTGTTAGACTTGCAGCCTATAATACAAATCCCAGCATCCCTTGTCAGACTTGTAGCCTATAGTACAAATCCCAGCATCCCTTGTCAGACCTGCAGCCTATAATACAAATCCCAGCATCCCTTGTCAGACCTGTAGCCTATAGTACAAATCCCAGCATCCCTTGTCAGACCTGCAGCCTGTGGTCTTTTAGCTGTTACTGACCTACAAATCCCAGCATCCCTTGTCAGACCTGCAGCCTATAATACAAATCCCAGCATCCCTTGTCAGACCTGTAGCCTGTAATACAAATCCGAGCATCCCTTGTCAGACCTATAGCCTATAGTACAAATCCCAGCATCCCTTGTCAGACCTGTAGCCTATAGTACAAATCCCAGCATCCCTTGTCAGACCCGCAACCTATAATACAAATCCCAGCATCCCTTGTCAGACCTGTAGCCTATAGTACAAATCCCAGCATCCCTTGTTAGACCTGTAGCCTACAGTACACATCCCAGCATCCCTTGTTAGAGGTGTAGCCTATAGTACAAATCCCAGCATCCCTTGTCAGACCTGCAGCCTGTGGTCTTTTAGCTGTTACTGACCTACAAATCCCAGAATCCCTTGTCAGACCTGCAGCCTATAATACAAATCCCAGCATCCCTTGTCAGACCTGTAGCCTATAGTACAAATCCCAGCATCCCTTGTCAGACCTGTAGCCTATAGTACAAATCCCAGCATCCCTTGTCAGACCTGTAGCCTATAATACAAATCCCAGCATCCCTTGTCAGACCTGTAGCCTGTACAAATACCAGCAAAATACTCTTAATGAACTACAAATCCCAGCATCCCTTGTCAGACCAGCAACTTATGGTCTTCTAACTGTTACTGAACTACAAATCCCAGCGTCCCTTGTCAGAACTGCAGCCTATAATACAAATCCCAGCATCCCTTGTCAGACCTGTAGCCTATAGTACAAATCCCAGCATCCCTTGTCAGACCTGCAGCCTGTGGTCTTTTAGCTGTTACTGACCTACAAATCCCAGCATCCCTTGTCAGACCTGCAGCCTGTGGTCTTTTAGCTGTTACTGACCTACAAATCCCAGCATCCCTTGTCAGACCTGCAGCCTATAATACAAATCCCAGCATCCCTTGTCAGACCTGCAGCCTATAGTACAAATCCCAGCATGCCTTGTCAGACCTGCAGCCAGTGGTCTTTACTTTTAGCTGTTACTGACCTACAAATCCCAGCATCCCTTGTCCGACCTGCAGCCTATAATACAAATCCCAGCATCCCTTGTCCGACCTGCAGCCTATAATAGAAATCCCAGCATCCCTTCTCAGACCTGTAGCCTGTAATACAAATCCCAGCATCCCTTGACAGACCAGCAGCTTGTGGTCTTTTAACTGTTACTGAACTACAAATCCCAGCATCCCTTGTCAGACCTACAGCCTATAGTACAAATCCCAGCATCCCTTGTCAGACCTGTAGCCTATAGTACAAATCCCAGCATCCCTTGTCAGACCTGCAGCCTGTGGTCTTTTAGCTGTTACTGACCTACAAATCCCAGCATCCCTTGTCAGACCAGCAACTTATGGTCTTCTAACTGTTACTGAACTACAAATCCCAGCGTCCCTTGTCAGACCTGCAGCCTATAAAACAAATCCCAGCATCCCTTGTCAGACCTGCAGCCTGTGGTCTTTTAGCTTTTACTGACCTACAAATCCCAGCATCCCTTGTCAGACCTGCAGCCTATAATACAAATCCCAGCATCCCTTGTCAGACCTGTAGCCTATAGTACAAATCCCAGCATCCCTTGTCAGACCTGTAGCCTATAGTACAAATCCCAGCATCCCTTGTCAGACATGTAGCCTATAGTACAAATCCCAGCATCCCTTGTCAGACCTGCAGCCTGTGGTCTTTTAGCTGTTACTGACCTACAAATCCCAGCATCCCTTGTCAGACCAGCAACTTATGGTCTTCTAACTGTTACTGAACTACAAATCCCAGCGTCCCTTGTCAGACCTGCAGCCTATAAAACAAATCCCAGCATCCCTTGTCAGACCTGCAGCCTGTACTGTGATATGATGATGTTGAGAGGCTGTATTTCAGCAGGGACTGAGCCTCATATTATAATAGAGGGAAGAATGGATGGTGCCAATACAGGGAAATGCGGCAACCTGTTTAATTTCATTTCATTTAAAGGGGAGCTTTGCTTTAATGCTGTTGATGCAAAAGGAAAAACTGATGTTAATTTCATTTTTTGGCAATGGATATCAGATTTCAGAATTTGTGGCCCGAATAAAAAACAGATTAAACAGATAAACAATATATATAAGTTTAGGGTTTGTTTTTGGTACAATAGGAGAATTGGTTGAGGGTGTGAATACTTGAGGGCTGGTGCATGTGAGCTTACAATCTCTTCTTTCTTTCTGTGTCCCCACACAGTGAAATATCCGAGCGACGAAGCGTTTTCATAGCGTTTTCGAAGCGATTTTCAGAGTGATTTTCCCGAGAGATTTCACAGCGATTGTTTTATAGAGATATTCAGCGAAATTCCATCTGATTTTTGGCGTTTGGAGAAAACATCTTCCTTTGACGTCAGCTGATATCTCTTCATAACCCAACAGCTCTTTTAAGAGCTAAAAAACTTGGACGCAATGCCTTTCTGCGCCCCCTGGAGGAGGGTAAGGCAACTGCTACTGTTTTATCTGAATTTAGGGTTTTGCTGTATAGAGAACAGATACAGATAAAGTATAGAATGTAATAGAATCTTTCTCTTCTCCTTCAGCCACAGGCCGAATCCAGTACCCTCTCTGAGATTTATAAGGTGAGTAGAAAGGAGGGTAAAACACTTGCTGCTACTGCTGGAAGTGAGACATGTTTTATACCCTGGGGAATATTATGTTATCAATAAAATCCTTCTTTTTTCTATTTTATTTTCCAGCCTCCTGACGGTCGGCTGACCAAGGATGTGCTTCTTGGAGTGGGCGGCACCGGAGACGTCTACAAGGTAAGGGACCAACCAATTCCTAGAAAGTAGGAGAACTGAACAAGAGTGTGATCACTACACACAATCACACAATGATTTAGGCAGACATATCAAGCTTCTGGTTTGGGGGCTGCATTAGACCCTCTCTTTCCTACTTGTATATAAGTCAACCTTTCTGTCTGTATTACAGGGTCGTCACCATCATAGAGGCGTGGTAGCGGTGAAGATCGCCAACATCAGCCGAGTACTGTATCTTTATAATTCCAATCATTATATATCAATCCTATTTGTGTAGTTGCCTATGTGAGCTAAAGGGATTTCTATTATTCCACTCCAGGATGAAGAGTCAGTCTGCAGGGAGCTGAAGTTTCTCCAGCAGTTCGGCGGCCACAATAACATCGCCTCTTACTATGGAGCCTACTACAGGGCTCCACTCACGGAGTGCTCATCGGAGCTCTTGGAAGTAAGAAATGATTTACTGTATCGTGTTCATTCCTCTTGTGCCAAAGCAATCTCCACTGGAAGTGATAGAATACATGACCTTAAATAATATCTATGTATTTCAGATTGTTCTCGAGTACTGTGGTGGAGGCTCTCTCCACAACCTCATCCACAAGACCAATGGCCAATCCCTGAAGGAGACCTGGATCGGCTATGTCTGCAAGGAGGTTTTAAAGGTAAGGCCAGATTTACACCTTAAGGACTCTTCTTGTTGCATAAATTATATATATACAATCTCTTTGTTGGGAATGTTTAGTCTTATGTCTGTTATAGTCTTATAACCTACATCTCAATCTCCCCAGGGGCTGCACCACATCCACAAGAACCGGGCCGTTCATAGAGACATCAAGAGCCTGAACATCATGCTCACAGAGACGGCCAAAGTCAAGATCAGTGAGTAAAACTTACAGATATAAGAGTAATGGCTGGTTGGGAGCTTTTGTGAATATGGAGTCAGGGTGTTTCATAATTCAGGTTTCTTATCTTCTTGTGGTTAAACAGTTATTTTCCATTAATAGATTCTATCTGTCATTTCAGTCGACTTTGGAAACAGCTGGAACCTGGACCCGCAGACAGGATTGTGCCATGAAGCAGACGGGACTGCACATTGGATGGCACCCGAGGCCATAAGGCAGAAGGGCCAGCGCCTGGCGTACGACACCAAAGTATGTTGTACTTATAATACTTGTAACAACACCGAGCATTTACTTATCAGTGTTAATGCGACATAGAAGCAGTCGTTTTCTCATGGAGAGAAAGGAGTTTTTCCAAAACTTTGGGTTTCTTAACTTTTTGCACAATGTGTCTGCTTTAATATATTTGCTCCTTTGCTCAGTTATGTAACTGCTATTGTTTGTAATGGAGATGTATTGCTGTATACACGTTTATATATAATAAAGCATTTTTTCACTTTTACATATACCATGATGTGTTCATTTACTAGGGGGTGCATTGTGCTATTTTAGAAGTTGTATTCTGTTCTGTTTTGGCCATCATTGAGCTAAGGAGAATGGCTTGTACTTTTGCCCCCATGATAATATATGTATATGTTTCTAAAAGAGACTTGTATAAGTGTAGCCTTTTTACTTAGATTTTATTAAACAGCCACTAACCCAATTCTCTCCTTCTAATGCTCTTTGGTGTGTCTTTTGCAGTGTGACATCTGGTCGCTGGGGATAACCGCCATCGAAATGGCCGAAGGAAAACCACGTAAGCGAATCACCATTTTGGCTACTTTATTTTATACATTGAGCAGCAGAGGTTCTATATCAGAATTAAAGGAATTTGGGGTGATTTGCTATTTCCAACAAAAAATAACTTTTTCTATAATTTAAATAAATAACTTCTAGACATGTTTGATGGGCCTGATATATATGTGTTTTTTCATCTGTAAGGCAGGTTCAGTGCGGTGCTTAAAGAGAAAAAGCGCTGTATAGTGTGTTACCTTCTTTCAATGCGATAACATACAAGTTTAGAACTACTCACAAGGGAGATGTCTTTGGAGAAGTTCTAAACTTGTATGTTATCGCATTGAAAGAAGGTAACACACTATACAGCGCTTTTTCTCTTTAGGAATAATTACGGGTTCTCTTAAACCAGCGCAGTGAACCTGCCTTACAGCTACAATACACGAGCACTAGTGGGTCCACTTTTTTATCGGTGCTGCTTGAATTTGACTTAGCGCGGAGTTCACTTATCCTACAGACTAACTCATATATGTTTTTCACATTTAGCATATGCAGATATATACCCTGTGGAGCAGCTGATTAGAGAAGCCCAACCACCGAAGCTTCAATCAGACAGATGGTGAGTCGGTCCCAGCTTGTGTCACTGTACATTGTACCTGTGCTTACAGACATGGAACTCACATTTTCTTATTAACACTTGGGACAGTTGGCAACTCCTATATCCACTTAGCCGCTTCCACGGTCCTCACCTTCCCCTTGTCTGTATAAATTTGGGAAAATGGGGAGATTTCAGTCTCAGCTCATAGCGATGTGTATTTTGTTTAAATACCTCCTAAATATAAATAGAGGTTTTTCTACTGCAGGCAGGGATATGTGTGTTTTGAGGGAAATATAGATGGATGCAGAGCAGATATGATATATTTTATGTATATAATCACTGTCTATGTCTCAGGGGCATATCAGTATAACTATGGGCCCCACTACTATGTGATTACTATAATGTGTAATGCTGTAATACTATGGGTCTCACTTCTCCCTAAAGAGATCAAATCAAAATAGATAGATAGATAGATAGATAGACAGATAGATGATATATTATAGATAGACAGATAGATATACTGCAAAATATATGTAAATTCTGGAGTATAGCTAATGGTTAATTTTTTTTGCTAGCTAAAGCTAAAATCTCTTTTTTTCCAGGTCACAACATTTTGTGTCCTTCTTGGATTCCTGTCTGAAGAAGGATCCTTCAGAGAGAGGGAGTGCTGAAGAACTCCTGCAGCACCCATTCATCACCCAACTGACACCTAAGAAGATCATCAGGGCTGAGATTGGAGAACATCTCCGGACTCTGCAGAACCGGCCGGCCAAGAAAGGTGAGGGAATCCATTATATTTGATACGACTGCACCATCACACAGTGTAACTCAACATCTGCAAGAGTTGGTTTTATTATAATGGCACTGGGAATAATATACATGTTTTAAGGGGTACTTTAGCTTAATATTATATTTTAGTATAATGGTGATAATGGCATTCTAAGACAATTTGCATTTAGTCTTCAGTCTTTATTTTTTTGTTTATGACTCATATACAAGCTTTAATTAGTATTCATGAATCACAAATATGATTTTTCCCTATACAGGACTGAAGGGAGTAGCTCTGTGGACCCTGAAGCTGCGGCGTGCTTGTGACTTCTGCACACAGACATCGGCAGAACAAGAAGCAGCTCTGCAAGTGGCCCTGGAGGGCTTCTCCTGTTATTGATCTTGTGGCCAATAACATCAACAGCCCAGAATGAGTTTCCTGAATCACAGCCTAGGAAAAAGAAACATCCACAGGGTAAGGTCCCATCTCCATTCAGTATCCCTGTACAACGGTTCTCAGCTGGTAGACAAATAGCAATCTGATCCCCTGCTGCCTGGAGTGTGTCTACATTGGTAGGACCTGAATCCTCACTGTGCACAAGAGGTGGGTTTCGGCTAGAAGATACTCAAGTTTACATTTCTTGGTCACAATCCTCCCCATGTGTGAAGCAAATAAACACACCGGGCAGTAGGGGCTGAATCAAGGTTTTCTGTGTTGATGGACATTAGCCTCACTTCAGCAGCCGCACAATAACACAACAGGGTAGAATGCGATTGAGAAGGCTCAGGCATTAGGCTAAGGATCCCCCTACTCCCTTCTTTTAACTTTACCTTAACTGAATCATAACATTTCAATTAAATAAAAACACAAACACATGAATAGTGGCAAAATCTGTGGAGGTCACGTTCTTTATTTACAAATTCACAAAAGGACTAGGCACCCCTGACCCACAGCTGCGGCTCCTATCATTTCCTCTGGGCCTCCGCCCATACCTTTACCGACTTACAGGGAGCAGAGATTCAGGGCAAAACGCACTCTGTGACCTACGGTTACCCATCCTCTTGCTCCCTATCATGTGCAATAGTGGCGCTAACCCAGCCTCTCAGCTGAACTCAGACAAGACCGTGCAGTCTCAGTCTGATCCACGCTAGTGACTCTCCAAAGGTAGGCCTGCACTGTAAATCTCACCATTTCCGGAGCCGTGCTGACGCCCAATGTGGAACCGCAGCTGCGTCAGGGGAACTACTATCTTTGACCTACACAGATAATGGCATTCCAGAGGAAGGCAAAAAACTCAGGAGCCTATAGCCAATTTGCATCCTGATGAAAAATTCCTTCCTGACCCCTCTAAGGCGATCGGTTCCAAGAACCCTGGAGTACCATATTTCTCTTCCATCTTCTCCTAGGGTGGGAGGGTGGGAGACAAAAACAACAGTTAATACCCCGCTCTCCTGCTCTGCTTCTCCTTTTAACCCCTAAACCACCCCCACGACACTCCCCCTCAGCTCCCTCCTCCCGCCCCCTTTTTCCCGCCGAGACTTACTAGCCCATTGTTCTAGCCACAAGGGGGGTGGGAGGGGTAGGAGTGAGGAGTGCCTAAACACGTACAACCAGGGGGAGGGGGCCCCAGCCTAAATTCATTCGGCCCCACTAAGGGGCCTCTTTCCCACTAGGCTAAGGATCCCCCTACTCCCTTCTTTTAACTTTACCTTAACTGAATCATAACATTTCAATTAAATAAAACACAAACACATGAATAGTGGCAAAATCTGTGGAGGTCACGTTCTTTATTTACAAATTCACAAAAGGACTAGGCACCCCTGACCCACAGCTGCGGCTCCTATCATTTCCTCTGGGCCTCCGCCCATACCTTTACCGACTTACAGGGAGCAGAGATTCAGGGCAAAACGCACTCTGTGACCTACGGTTACCCATCCTCTTGCTCCCTATCATGTGCAATAGTGGCGCTAACCCAGCCTCTCAGCTGAACTCAGACAAGACCGTGCAGTCTCAGTCTGATCCACGCTAGTGACTCTCCAAAGGTAGGCCTGCACTGTAAATCTCACCATTTCCGGAGCCGTGCTGACGCCACCCACTGGAAAAATAGGGAAGGGTGCCTACTATCCCTTTTTCCATGGCCCACCTATCTGGCCTGTGACCTCCACCAGTCCTCCACAAACTTACCAATGTTTTTCAAAAACAAATCCAAACCCTCTCGTGATAAATGTACTCTATCGTATCTATAAAGACCTCTTTGCTTGTATTTTATATTCTCATGCCTTATTATCCCATTACCGGAGGAATACATGATTTTGTGCATGGCTCTGTTTACTTTCTTCCTTGCTTTCTCCACACCTTTAGGGTCAATTGCTCCTCTCCATTCTCCCCTTTGTATAATGTCCGACCATGCTATCTTCCTCACCTTCGGGTTTCCTATCACCTCCCCCATATCTTGTCTCATGGCCTCTATTAGTGCTGGAGTCTTTCCCACTGTCAAGTCATTTCCTCCTGCATGTATCACTAGCAGATCAACAAATTCACATTGCCGGAGGGTAGAGACCAACCTACCTTTCAATTGTTCCCACCTCATACCTCTCCAGCCCAGCCATGCAGTCTTCATGTTTTCCTCCGGTAACCCCCATTCTTGCCCTGCTGCATGTCTGCTTGCCCAATAAACAAATGAATGGCCTATGATCACGATTCTGCAAGGAGTTGTACCCCCTGCTGAAAAACACGAATTAACAGACATCAACCACAATTATACTCCTACTCCTTACTTTTTACCTGTCGAATATATTTCTTAAACACTCTCGACCTCCATCTCCCTAGGTCTTTTATTCTTTCCTCATTATCTCCCCTCATTGTGGCCTCCGTTGCCGCCCCTATCCTGAAAGAATGCGACCCGAACTTACTTGGGTCCCAACCATTGGCCACCACTGCCTTCTTTAACACTTGGCTAAACTGAAAAGCTGAAATAGGGGATAAATCCTTGTGTATCAAAAACCACTGAAATCCCGCTGGCCTTACTCTCATGTACTCTTTTACTGCTCTCACTGGGCACGCTACCCCTTCTGTTTTTCCAATTCTAACCCATTTTCCCCTGCCCAACTGATCCGTTTTTGACTTAGCAATGTATACTAAAACCTCTTCCTCCTGTACCAAAACATGCTTAAGCATTAACCCCTTCCCCAGTGTCTTCTTAGAAGGAGGCACTAGTTCACTTATCCTAAATGCCCCCCCAAATGCTAACGCAAAAGTTGCTCTAAACAATATACACTCAAATTTGTTCAAACAAACTGTTTCTAATGACCTCAATATCAGCTGTAACCTACTCTCTATTATTGGTTCCCTTTTATCTACTCTTGTTCCTTCCATCCTTGGCCATCCTTTCATTATTTTTCTTACTACTGGGGAATGCGTTATGTCTATCTTCCCGTGCGCTATAGAAAAATGAGCAATTGCTGCTAATGCTGTACTTGCCCCCGCTTTTGACCTTCCTTCTTTTCTTAACTCTGTTAGAAATGCTAACAATACATTCACATTTTCGTCGTTCTTACCATCCTTGCAGAATAGCTGCCATCTTTCCCATTCCCTTTTGTAGGTAGAAACAGTTTTTTCTGATACCGACCTTTCAAATAGATCTTCTAGGATTGGGTCACCAACTGCCACAGATTATCAGGGCATGCATGAGCTATTTTTGACGCATTCGGTGCCAGTTTAAAGAAAATATCCCACTTTTCCCTTGACAGTGCATCTGCTAATGTGTTTTGCACACAACAGTTAATACCCGCTCTCCTGCTCTGCTTCTCCTTTTAACCCCTAAACCACCCCCACGACACTCCCCTCAGCTCCCTCCTCCCGCCCCCCTTTTTCCCGCCGAGACTTACTAGCCCATTGTTCTAGCCACAAGGGGGGTGGGAGGGGTAGGAGTGAGGAGTGCCTAAACACGTACAACCAGGGGGAGGGGGCCCCAGCCTAAATTCATTCGGCCCCACTAAGGGGCCTCTTTCCCACTATTTCCTATTCCCATAGCCAGTGCATTTATTTCTAAAAGGAGCATCAGCCTGGGAGAAAAACTCCCTAACATGTTGGAACCCCTAATGAATAAGGCTTGTGCATAAATGCCATGCCTCTGAATGAGAATTAATGATGATCTATTACTGACTGATATTTTTTTCTTATACAGATCCAGTGGCGTCTGCAGCTCCACCAGCAACATCTCCTTTCAAGCTGATGCAAGTGGTAACATCAAGATTCCTGCAACTACACCAGCAGAGACTTTATCTCCATGATCATATTCTTTTCAGACTACCACATCTCCACCAGTGGTGTATTTGCTCCAGTTTACATCACTCCACCCACACACATCTCCACCTCACTTTCCAACTGCCATAGTCCATCTTCCTTTTTTTGTAGACTACGACAACTCCAACATCTTGCCTTAAACATCTACATTTCACAGAACCATAGCAACAACATTCCTATCCACCTCTACAGCTCGACTAGCAGCATTCACTTATCAAACACCATAGCTCCACTATTAGGACTTAAGTTTGCATTAGTATCCAATTATCACATCTCCACCCAAGGACTTTCCATTTAACTTTAGCTCCACCACCAGCCCTTATCCCATATTTTATCTCTACCCGCAAGCTCTGTCCTTTTGCTAACACACCTCCACCAATATCTTCTTTTATTTAGTTATCATCAAGAGTTTCTCCTCTTTAAAATATCTTTTAGTCCTTGCCCTTCTTCCTGCACCTCCATTGGTTCTTCCATTCCACCAATACCAAGACATTTAGTCACACCACACAGCACACACTAAAATGATGCCCCCTACACAGAGGCTTCTCTTCTCCACTTTTTTCTTTTGCCCCTCTAACACCAATTCCTCAGTGGTTTCTCCTGTTCAAATTCTTTCCTTTCTAAATTCTATCCTTTCAAGCCTTCCACTCAACAACCAGTCACATCTCCTACTCTAAACCCTGACATAAACTCTTAGTACTGATACTGACATAAACTCATAGTACAAGTTGATCCAGGGACTTGTCCGATTGCCCATTGGGAGTCAGGAAGGAATTTTTCCCCCTCTGAGGCAAATTGGCTCTGGCTTCAGATGGGGTTTTTGCCTTCCTCTGGATCAACTACTAAATAGGAAAATCCCTTTTACACTAAAACTTGAACCTAATGGATGTGAGTCCTTCCCAACTTAAATTAGTATGAATTAATCTAAAATGCATAAATATAACATCCAATTTATAAATAAATATGTTAATACACATCTCATTGGTGTTCTTGCATTTTTTATAGTTCTATAGTATTGCCAGGCAACATTACAGAGGAGGGAGACCTCTAGTGCAAGGGAAAAGGGTGATTGAAAAGTGAAGGTGGAAATAAGAGGCAAGGGTGGGAGAAATTGGTGAAAGGAGATGCTAAGGAAGAAATTTAAGAAGGGATAAGCCATGTCTGGACCCAGTCCTACTGAGGTTGGTCAATCAATCACATACAAATGATATATAGTGTATATAAACATATCAGTGGGATTAGTACATTATGAGACTGGGTTCAGAAGGTGCTGACTTATTAATATATTATTTCGGGCCTAGCAGGGACTTGGATATACCTGTTATTGCCATTAGTATCCTTTGAGCCAAAGAGAAACAGACTCATTGAGTCTAGAAAGAGGTGACCCATAAACATGCCACTGTCATTAGAAGACGTTTGTCCCATGATAAAGTTGCCTTTGGTATTATTTGGGCAGAGGAAGGGCAGGTCTGTGTGATGTTTCATTGGGCATCAGTCCATCCCGTGATTGGTCTACTGATAACAGGTGGGTTATTAATGGCCAATGGAAATTCAAGGAGCCGTGGGCCAAAGTAAGACGTACATAATTTACTCTATATTTTGATTCGTAGTGAATATTTTACCATAGTACCCTGCTCCCCAGAGGTTCACTGCACATATCACTCCCTTTGGGAAAATGGGAAGAGGAGGGTCCGTCCAGAGTGACCAGGAAGGTTTGTTCTGCTGAAGTGGGGGGATGTAACTTTACCAATGACACGGCTGAGAGGCAATACAGCAGCCCCCCTGCCCTGATATTAATCCATGCAGTTTATGTTTAGTCCTGGATTTACTTGCCCTTTAAGAGACAGGGTGGGGGGGTAGACAGAGCAAGGGTTAAGTTTATGTAATTGCAGGGTACAGCCGTATCACGCTTTTCAGTTCTGTTGGGCCCAGGCCTTTAAGGAATCACATGTTGATCTTGCTGCCTCCCTGCTGGATGGTGTTGCCCCCATGCTTTAGAATAAAGTAGTAGAATACCCATGCCCACTGACATACATGAGATGGGGAAATAGGAGACGCTGCTCGTGGGAGTTGGTGCCACCAACAGGTTTTCACAGTCCATTGCACTGATTTAGGCTGGGTGCCAGCACAGTCCAGTCAGCTCGGAAGAAGCATTATACTGGGCTTGTGCTGTGCCAGGGACATTATCAAACATGGGCCCTCAGAAGGTCCTGCCTGACCAATATCTAGGGTTGTCACCATTTTGGAAAAAAAAATCTGGCTGTACAGAAAGGAGAGGGACAATGAGGGGGTGGTTAGGGAGAAAATATGGTCGATATGGGAGCAGGGGATTATAGGAAGAAGGGAAAGAAGCGGAGCTGGAGGCAGGGATTGGGGAGGGACAGGACAGGGGTGGTACATCAGGGAATTATAAATTTATAATTGCTGGTTAAATGTGTTACACTGGTCCCAGTCTCGGCTGCTATATTACTGGTTAGGCTGGTGATATGCCAAACCCATTCATGTCTGATTGAAATTCAGCCATATGTATCTGGGCAGGGTTCAAATGGACCCTTGACTGAAGTAGCCACTGATCAGTTCCCTGCTCTGGTACAGTCCATTGGCCAGACTAGTCCACCTCTCAAAGAATGAGCCAGGGAGCAGATTTCAGGTATTTTAGATCTAAGCAGGAAAAAGAATCAAACAGCAAATCCAAACACTGTGTATAGATCTATATATTCAGTAGGACATGTGGCAGGGGGTTGGAATCTGATAATGAAACATCCCACAAATGGACACACATAGAAACATCATACAAAATAGTTTATTTATTTATTTATTTTTTTGTACAAAACAGAAAACTAATGACATTATTATGAATTCTACGCTGAATTATAAACACGGGGGCCTGGTTTCCATCTGTATATAACTGAGCAGCTTTACGCCCGTAGCGGCTTCTGCACTAACGTTTTGTAGTCACTGGTGGTTTCTTCAGCTTCTCAAAATATTCATCCAACTTCCTCTGGAGTTTGCCCAGAATCTGCAGAAATGAACGAAAGAGAGAGAGAGAGAGAGAGAGAGAGAGAGAGAGAGAGAACGGTTTAGTATCAGTCAATAAACCCCTTATACATCCGTGTGCAAAATAAATACTTAGAAATGTTCTATTAGAGGTAGGGATGCACCCAATCCACTATTTGGGATTCGGCCTTGGTGAAAGATTCGGCCGAATACCGAACCGAATCCTAATTTGCATATGCAAATTAGGGACAGGAAAGGAAAAAGTGGAAAAAATTCTTCTTTTGTGATGAAAAATCACGTGATTTCCCTACCCACCCCTAATTTACATATACAAATTAGGATTTGGATTCGGTTCGGCCAGGCACAAGGATTCGCCCGAATCTGAATCCTGCTGAAAAAGGCTGAATCCCAAACCGAATCCTGGATTCGGTGCATCCCTAATTAGAGGCAGTTCATTGTGTCTGGTGCAAATGGATATAAGAGGGATGACTGTACTGGGGATCAGTGATTGGAATAATTGGGAGCCTCCAACAACTTGGCACTACCCAGTGATTTTACATTTTCTCCTTTTTAAAGAAAAGTTGAATATAAAAATGCTAGAACTGTTTGAAGCCTGAACAGAAGTGATTAAAGGGGTGGTTCACCTTTAAGATCACTTTTAACATGTTATAGAATGGCCAATTCTAAACAACTTTTCAATTGGTCATTTACATTTATTTCTCATAGTTTTTAAGTTAATTGCCTTCTACTTCTGACTCTTTCTAGTTTTCAAACAGGGGTCACAGACCCCATCCAAAAACAAATGCTCTGTAAGGCTACAAATGTATTGTTATTGCTACTTTTTATTATTAAGGTCCTCTCCTATTCATATTCCAGTCTCTTATTCAATTCAATGCATGGTTGCTACGGGAATTTGGACCAGATGGCTGAAACTGCAAACTGGAGAGCTGCTGAATAAAATGCTAAATAACTCAAAATCCACAAATAATAAAAAATGAAAACCAATTGCAAATTGTCTCAGAATATCTCTCTCTACATCATACTAAAAGTTCATTTAAAGGTGAACAACCCCTTTAACATGAGACAGGGAGGAAAGCAGAGAATTTACAGCCTGGTTACTTTCATTCTCGCCCAGAGCCTGCCAGAAATGGTCAATAGCTGAATAAGGGAACCAGATCAACTAAGAGGTTGCAGAGAGAGGAGCCTCTAACCTACCTTAACACTAGGCGTCATAGAAAGGTAGCGGCTAGTTCCTATCCTCGGAAAGGACCTGACGTCACAGTCATGTGATCCTACCATGTGACCGCTCCACTGCGGATTACCAATCAGTGAGCGGCAAATTCAAACATGGGAATGTGGTAGTGGCGGCTGCGGACTCTTGACTGGACCTGCAACTTGTACCCCGGGGTTTGCCAACTTGTATTGTAGGTTTGATACAGGTTGTAACCTCTACCTTAGGTTTTGGGCAGTTCATTGTGTCGCTGGATGTTTGTAGGGGGTGAAGGGATCACTGTGCCTATGAATTTCTGTGGGGTACGGGGTATGGCATCTTAGATGACCCCAAACACGTATACTCATTTAATTTAAAGGAGAAGTAAAGCCACCCGAGCCGTTTATTGCCAATAGATTAGCCACAATAGTGCACTATATTTATTCTGTAGAATGCTTTACCATACCTGAGTAAAGAGCTCTAGAAGCTCTGTTTGTTTAGGATAGCAGCTGCCATATTAGCTTGGTGTGACATCACTTCCTGCCTGCGTCTCTCCGTGCTCACTCATAGCTCTGAGCTCATATTACAGCAGGGAGGGGGGGGGGGAAAGGAGCAAACTGAGCATGCCCAAGCCCTGGAGGTTTAAGCTGGAAACAGGAAGTCTGATACAGAAGCCCATGTGTACACAATAGAAGGAAAGAAATGCTGTATTTCTTTTGACAGAGGACTCAGGGCAGCATTACTTTGAGGGTTTACTGGTGTATTTATATAGACCTTTCTGATAAAGCTTACTTAGTTGTAGACTTTCCTTCTCCTTTAAGGCACTATCCATATGGAGTGTCTGTTTCCCTCTGCAAACCTACTGATGACTTTATTGCCTCCTGAACTGAACCAACTGTGCTTGTGCCACTGTGATAGGAAAATCAGTTATACTGGAGAAGCCATGCGCTGTATAAAGGATAATAATGATGTTTCTTCCCCCCCCCAGGCTCCTCTCTCTGCAACATCTCAGTTGGTCTGGTTCTCTTATTCAGCTATTGACCATCTCTGGAAGGCGCTGGGTGAGAATGAAAGTAACCGGCGCAATCAGGCCTTTAAGTTCTCTGCTTTCCTCCCTAAAGGGTTTGTTCACCTTTAAATTAACTTTTTTTTTTTGATTTGTTCAGGTAAGTTTATTGAGTATAAACAGAATTATACAGCACGATAAAATTTTTCATGATACACATTGGATTTGATACATCATTTTTGTATTACAGTTTTTCAATAAAGAGACAGTATTAACACCATTCTACCTGCGTCCTACTTTTTTACCCTGCTATGTTATTCATAGATCATCCGAGTTTAAGTACAGCTGCAGGGGGAATTTCCGTAGACAGGGGCCCCGTATCCTATAAAACTTGACTTGGCAACCCTTTCGTTTCGCCATCAGGAGCTCTATTTTGGCAAGGTCAGTAATCTACTGGGCTATGTCTGGGGGAGCTTCCACCTTCCAGTTTAGGGTGATAAGTCTACGTAGTTGGAATAGGGCTTTACTTAGGAATGGTGCCAATTGGGGAGCCTTACCAGTACCAGTCTGTATACTGGAGCGTGCCACAGTGTATACATCAATTTTGGCTGACCAAACATATATACCAGCTGAATTTTACCTACTGGTCTGATGGGCAAGGCCTCCCAAGCTGACAGTTTGGTTTCTACCCAGAATAGAAGGGGCGTTACATTCAAGTCACAAAAGCTAGTGTAGGCAAGGCTATCTCTACTCCCAGGTATGTGAATTTGGCTGACACCTGTAGGGGACAGTTACCAAGGTCTTTGTCGGCTGTGGGGGGATCTACCAGAAATAGGGTAGACTTTGAGGGGTTTACCTTTTAACCAGAGACCTTACAGAATTTTCCAGTTAGCTTAAAGAGTTCATATGTCCTAGCATGCTCCAAAGATATGCCCACTCCACCGTGTCAAAGGCCTTGGCTGCGTCTAGATTCAAGAGTAAATGCGCACACGTTGGTGAACTCCTTTGGATAGACATATGAAAAATGACTGTATAAAATATAATCCTTTATTGAAACTCGTTAAAATCACAAAGTCCAGAAGTGCAAGGCAGGGGAGTGCATGGCTCTACGCGTTTCGTGACTGCTAGGTCACTTCATCAGAAGCCTGGCCATATGTCTATGCAAAGGAGTTCACCAACGTGTGCGCATTTACTCTTGAATCTGATATATCCACGTGACCAGAGTGGAGTGTTTGGGAACCTGGATAGCATGCTCACCTGACCTCAATTTGGACTTCGTTCGTGTACCATTCAGAGCTGCTTGGCTGCGTCTAGTACTGCCACTGCCCTGCCACCTTGATTGTGGTGCTCCACCGTAAGGTTCACCATCATTTGGCGGATGTTCAGTGTTCATGCAGTGTTCGCATATACAGGATAAAACTCAGTGCGCATGTGGATGGAATGGAACACTTACAAATAACAATGGGCCATAAAACAAATAAGTGCTAAAGACACGATGGCAAGTTGGTAACATGAAATGTCATCAGATGACATGATGTTGCTACAGGTAGGTGATCCATATAAAAGTTTAGTATTTTGGTTTTAGTACTTTTAGTATTATGTAGAGAGTGATCTTCTGAGACAATTTGGAATTGATTTTAATTTTGTATTATGTGTGCTTTTTGAGTTATTTAGCTTTTTATTCAGCAGCTCTCCAGCTTGCAATTCAAGCAGTCTCATTTCTAGGGACCAAATTACCCTAGCAACCATGCACTGATTTGAATAGGAGAAAAAAAAAAAGTAACAAATGTTTAGCCCTATAAAGCATTTGTTTTCTTAGGTGGGGTCAGTGACCCCCATTTGAAAGCTGGAAAGAGGCCGAAGAAAAAGGCAAATAATTCAAAAACCATAAAAAAAAATAATGAAGACCAACTGAAAGTTTCTTAGAATTCTAGAACATACTAAAAGATAACTTAAAGGTGAAACACCCCTTTAATAGATGCCGAATTTAAAAGCAAAGGACAGAAACCGTTGAAATCATTTCTTCACAGAATCTGAAGGCAGATATCATTCGACCGACTTATTTTGTCTCCTAATACTACCAACAAATCTCCACGCACCAGCAACTACATCAAGTTGAATACTATTTCAGATGCATTTCTGTATATTACTCAAATATACAACTTCAAATGCCCCCGTCATTGTGTGGCCAGAGAAAACATCCAGAAACCATTCCGTTGAACTAACCTGATAAGCCCCCCACATTGGCCCAGTCCATTTCCCTGGCATAACACTGGTACACTCCATGAAGCCCTTTGCCTGGCATAACACTGGTACACTCCATGAAGCCCCTCCCTGGCATTACACTGGTACACTCCATGAAGCCCCCTCCCTGGCATTACACTGGTACACTCCATGAAGCCGCCTCCCTGGCATTACACTGGTACACTCCATGAAGCCCCATCCCTGGCATTACACTGGTACACTCCATGAAGCCCTTTCCCTGGCATTATCTGGTACACTCCATGAAGCCCCCTCCCTGGCATTACACTGGTACACTCCATGAAGCCCTTTCCCTGGCATAACACTGGTACACTCCATGAAGCTCTTTCCCTGGCATAACACTGGTACACTCCATGAAGCCCCCTCCCTGGCATTACACTGGTACACTCCATGAAGCCCTGGCATAACACTGGTACACTCCATGAAGCCCCCTCCCTGACATTACACTGGTACACTCCATGAAGCCCCTTCCCTGGCATTACACTGGTACACTCCATGAAGCCTCCTCCCTGGCATAACACCGGTACACTCCTGACACACAGTGAAGCATGATCATTGGCACACGCCATGGCTACCACTTGCAGGGAAAGACTCCCTGGCACAACCAATATCAGCCTCTGACAGAGCGACTGAAGCACACTAGCTGCCACAATGAAGCACAATGAAGCACACTAGCTGCCACAAAATGAGAACATTTCCCAGCAACACATAAAGGAATAGTCAAAGGCAGCCAATGACATGCTCCTGTCAAAGGCTACACACAGGGCTACTTAGGCACAGACATCAGCTCGTCCTATGTCATTAGGGTGACAATGGTGCTTGAGACTTTATCACTAGAACGTCACTAGAATAAACCGGCCTCTCCCACAGGGAAACCTTACAGCGGTGACGCACCTGTTGAACTCGGAAAAGACATAGACCGAGGCGCCTGAGTCCCGGCTGCCGGCCCCGGCTACTTGCACATAGACTGTGGCGGGCCCATTGCTCTGGCCGACTCCCTGGCGCTTCTCGCGTCTCTTTATGTGACGGAGCGTGTCCTTGGGAGGCTTGTCCTTGCGGCTGGAGAAAGCCCGAACCTGGCAGGGAGGTTGAGACATGACAGAACCGCACAGGCCGGAAACGAAGCCACATTCAGCCAACTTGGAACAACCTACTCTTCGTACCACCCGAATCAGCGTCCAGCTCATTCGTTCCTAGGCAACAGGCAGTCCAATCAACGCCACATCGCAATCCAATCAGCGGTCACGTTTTCACTAAGCGTCTGTGCCACGACGCCTTTCTATGACGGTAGCGACTAGTTCCTATCCCTGGAAAGGATCATCCCTCTAGTCTAGTGGACAGGAAATAGACGATTCATAGGCCAGTGAGTTAGTTTCTATCCTCAGAAAGGACCTAATGCCTCTAGTGGTGAGGTACCAGGAAAGGAATGAGTCCAATACCTGACAGGTCCAGTATAGGGGTAGAAACTAGTCAGTTCATATATAAACAAGTTAATTCCTATCCAAGGACCTTCTCTAACCGTACAGGGACCACCTGTATTGGGCAAATACCTGACAGGTCCAGTACAAGGATAGAAACTAGTCAGTTTATATAAGAACCAGCTAATTGCTATCCTGTCTAAGCCGTACACAGAGAGCGGATCTCTCCCCGACATGCCCACTTTGAGGTGAGCGATATCGCTCTGATCCGATCATGGGCCCTAGGGCCCAACTATTGGATGTTAGTGCTGCCAAAACGGGCAGTCGGATCGCAAGAACCGCACCTACGAACAGATGGGGCTGCGGTCCGATGGGATTTTTAAACCTGTCCGATCGACATGTCTTGCAAAGATGTATAACAAAGTTACAAGATGGTGACCCCCTGCTGCCAACATTTAAAACATAAAGCATTTGTTTAATTAGGCTTGTGGTGCAGTAAGTTCATGTTTATGTTTAGTATACAAAATACAGCATTTTTTAGCATTATTCTATTTTAGACTTTAGTTCCCCTTTAATGCACCTAGCTATACAGGGGGATCCCAGATTAATGAAAAGGCATCAGGGGAAGATTTCACAGCCTGGTTATGTTCCTAGCAGCAATATCTTTATTCCCTCTGAATCTTTTACTCTTCAATCCCCTGAGGATCCCATACAGTTTGGGACCGCTGAGCTGTCACTTTCCTAATGATTTTGCAGACGTTCCCAGGGCATCTGCATGTACTGTGGGACTAAAGGCCATTTTGTCTATACCTGCCCAGTAAAACTGGGAAAACTCCTGAGGCTGTATGAGGTTGGGGAGATTCATTTGGGCTGTATTTCTGCTCCCTGTAACACTAGTTCTAGGATTTGTGTTCCTGTTACTCTGTCCTGGAATAACACACCTGTTTCTGTTAAGGCTTTCATTGATTCAGGGGCTGCTGGATATTTTGTTGACTTTTGCTGGTAAATTGTCTGTCCCTTCCATTCCTCTCCTGTCAATAGATGAAAATGCCCTTGACAATGGCTTAGTTACATCAGTAACCCCTAAACTTGAGGTGTGTGTGGGAGGCACATGTTCTGAATACATTGATTTCCACCTTATTCACCGTGCATCCACCCCTGTGCTGTTAAGCCTGTCCTGGTTAAGGCAACATAACCCACACATTGATTGGAGAACTGGGGAGATTTTGCAATGGGTTCTTGGCTGCGTCAGTCTGCATTAAATGCCCGTTACAGCTTGCTGCCACAGTCCTTGAGAGTCTACTTGAATGTGTTGGGAATTTTCAGTGACACCAACATCCCAGGATAGGAAATTATCCCCTCTTATAAAATTGAAATCCACTAATCCAATGGCAAACGCACACTGGGAGAGAATATTGATACCAATATTAAAGATGGCAGAATGGGGCTCCATCAGCAGCTGGTACAACATCCCAGGGCAGGTAATTATCTTCTGTTTAAGCTTCATATCCATAGAGGCTCATGGGAGGTTTCAATAGGGCTCACTCATTGAGACTTCTTACATTGGCCATTAGAATTAATATTCCTTATCAAAGATTCATGAGCTGAACCCCCACATCTCCTTACTGAGGTCCCACTTATCTAAGCAGCATGTAAACATGTGCTGAACTTGCAGCCAATCACTATCAGGATATAAACATAAAACGTGATTGACTGAAAACTCTGGAATCAGAGGTGAGTGGAGCATTGAGGGAAATAATGGCAGAAATGAAGGAAATCACTATTTGAGTGTGACACTGGCTAGTGCCTGGGATATTCTCCTTGGTTTTGTGCATATTCTAATAGAAAATATCATTATGGGAGGAATGGGGAAACAGGCAGACTATAGACAACTCAGGATAAATACACAGAAGTACATCCTGGCATTTGGCCGCACGGCTAAGTGACAGTTAAATAACGGATTTCTCACTTTCATTTCTGGGATCAGAGGTGAGTGGATGCACAGCACACACTGGGGGGACAATTTATGGAAAATAATGATATAAATGAAGAAAATCACTACTAAATTGAGTCATTAGGTAGCGCATGGGATATTAGCCTTGGTTTTGTCATTTTAATAGATTATAGGAGAGTTGGGGTTGGGGGAAGGAACAGGGATGCAGGGAGACTACACACCTGTCAGGCTAAATACAGAAAGTATAAAATAACATTTGGGATTCCAATTGCTTTATATTTAAAATAAGTGCAAGTTAAGAAATAATAAAAAGTCTAAAATCTCCTATGTTAACATATACCAGGGGTCACTATGGCAATATCTGGAGTGACTGTTGGCCACTTGCTGTTCAGGTTTCTCCTCTAATGCTATAAATATTTATATTTCTCTCTGTATCTCACTTTGTATATAACATTTACTTCTTAAAAAATCTTTTAAGGGAAAGTTAAGAAATTATTAAGGGGAAAAGTCTGAAATCTCCCATGTTCCCATATAACAGGGGCCACTGACAGTGTTTGGAGTGACAGTTGACAGTTGGCCACTTGCTGTTCAGGTTTCTCCTCTAATGCAATTAATATTTATATTTCTCTCTATATCTCACTTTGTATATAAAATGTACTTATTAAAAAGCTTTTCAGTAAAAGTTAAGCAATTACTAAGGGCAAAAGTCTGAAATCCTCCATGTTCCCATATAACAGGGGTCACCCAGTGTTTGGAGTGACAGTTGACAGTTGGCCACTTGGTGTTTCTCCTCCAATACTAATAATATCCATATTTCTCTTTGCATCTTACTTTGTATATAAAACTGACTTCTTAAAATGATTTAAAGGAAAAAGTTTTGGAGCTTCAACTTCCCAGTCACTGTTACTCATGTCCTGAATGTCCCGGCATCCCTTGTCAGACCTGCAGCCTGTAGTCTTCTAACTGTTACTGACCTACAAATCCCAGCATCCCTTGTCAGACCTGTAGCCTATAGTACAAATCCCAGCATCCCTTGTCAGACCTGTAGCCTATAGTACAAATCCCAGCATCCCTTGTCAGACCTGTAGCCTATAGTACAAATCCCAGCATCCCTTGTCAGACCTGTAGCCTATAGTACAAATCCCAGCATCCCTTGTCAGACCTGTAGCCTATAGTACAAATCCCAGCATCCCATGTCAGACCTGCAGCCTATAATACAAATCCCAGCATCCCTTGTTAGACCTGTAGCCTATAGTACAAATCCCAGCATCCCTTGTCAGACCTGTAGCCTATAGTACAAATCCCAGCATCCTTTGTCAGACCGGTAGCCTATAGTACAAATCCCAGCATCCCTTGTTAGACCTGTAGCCTATAGTACATATCCCAGCATCCCTTGTCAGACTTGCAACCTGTTGTACAAATCCCAGCATCCCTTGACAGACCTGTAGTCTATAGTACAAATCCCAGCATCCCTTGTCAGACCTGTAGCCTATAGTACAAATCCCAGCATCCCTTGTCAGACCTGCAACCTGTTGTACAAATCCCAGCATCCCTTGTCAGACCTGTAGCCTATAGTACAAATCCCAGCATTCCTTGTCAGACCTGTAGCCTATAGTACAAATCCCAGCATCCCTTGTCAGACCTGTAGCCTATAGTACAAATCCCAACATCCCTTGTCAGACCTACAGCTTGTGGTCTTTTACCTGTTACTGACCTACAAATCCCAGCATCCCTTGTCAGACCTGCAGCCTATAATACAAATCCCAGCATCCCTTTTCAGACCTGTAGCCTATAGTAAAAAATCCAGCATCTCTTGTCAGACCTGTAGCCTATAGTACAAATCCCAGCATCCCTTGTCAGACCTGTAGCCTACAGGACAAATCCCAGCATCCCTTGTCAGACCTTCAGCCTATAATACAAATCCCAGCATCCCTTGTCAGACCTGTAGCCTATAGTACAAATCCCAGCATCCCTTGTTAGACCTGTAGCCTGTAGTCTTCTAAACTGTTGCTGACCTACAAATCCCAGCATCCCTTGTCAGACCTGCAGCCTATAATACAATCCCAGCATCCCTTGTCAGACTGTAGCCTATACTACAAATCCCAGCATCCCTTTTCAGACCTGTAGCCTATAGTACAAATCCCAGCATCCCTTGTCAGACCCGTGGCCTATACTACAAATCCCAGCATCCCTTCTCAGACCTGCAGCCTATAATACAAATCCCAGCATCCCTTGTCAGACCTGTAGCCTTTAGTACAAATCCCAGCATCCCTTGTCAGACCTGTAGCCTATAGTACAAATCCCAGCATCCCTTGTCAGACCTGTAGCCTATACTACAAATCCCAGCATCCCTTCTCAGACCTGCAGCCTATAATACAAATCCCAGCATCCCTTGTCAGACCTGCAGCCTATAATACAAATCCCAGCATCCCTTGTCAGACCCGCAACCTATAATACAAATCCCAGCATCCCTTGTCAGACCTGCAGCCTATAGTACAAATCCCAGCATCCCTTGTCAGACCTGTAGCCTTTAGTACAAATCCCAGCATACCTTGTCAGACCTGTAGCCTATAGTACAAATCCCAGCATCCCTTGTCAGACCTGTAGCCTATAATACAAATCCCAGCATCCCTTGTCAGACCTGTAGCCTATAGTACAAATCCCAGCATCCCTTGTTAGACCTGTAGCCTGTAGTCTTCTAACTGTTGCTGACCTACAGATCCCAGCATCCCTTGTCAGACCTGCAGCCTATAATACAAATCCCAGCATCCCTTGTCAGACCTGTAGCCTATAGTACAAATCCCAGCATCCCTTGTCAGACCTGTAGCCTATAGTACAAATCCCAGAATCCCTTGTCAGACCTGCAGCCTATAGTACAAATCCCAGCATCCCTTGTCAGACCTGTAGCCTATAGTACAAATCCCAGCATCCTTTGTCAGACCTGTAGCCTATAGTACAAATCCCAGCATCCCTTGTAAGACCTGTAGCCTATAGTACAAATCCCAGAATCCCTTGTCAGACCTGCAGCCTATAGTACAAATCCCAGCATCCCTTGTCAGACCTGTAGCCTATAGTACAAATCCCAGCATCCTTTGTCAGACCTGTAGCCTATAGTACAAATCCCAGCATCCCTTGTTAGACCTGTAGCCTATAGTACAAATCCCAGCATCCTTTGTCAGACCTGTAGCCTATAGTACAAATCCCAGCATCCATTGTCAGACCTACAGCCTATAATACAAATCCCAGCATCCCTTGTCAGACCTGTAGCCTATAGTACAAATCCCAGCATCCCTTGTTAGACCTGTAGCCTATAGTACAAATCCCAGCATCCTTTGTCAGACCTGTATCCTATAGTACAAATCCCAGCATCCATTGTCAGACCTACAGCCTATAATACAAATCCCAGCATCCCTTTTCAGACTTGTAGCCTATAGTACAAATCCCAGCATCCCTTGTCAGATCCGCATCCTATAATACAAATCCCAGCATCCTTTGTCAGACCTGTAGCCTATAGTACAAATCCAAGCATCCCTTGTCAGACCTGTAGCCTGTAGTACAAATCCCAGCATCCCTTGTCAGACCTGTAGCTTATAGTACAAATCCCAGCATCCCTTGTCAGACCTGCAGCCTATAATACAAATCCCCAGCATCCCTTGTCAGACCTGTAGCCTATAGTACAATCCCAGCATCCCTTGTTAGACCTGTAGCCTATAGTACAAATCCAGCATCATTTGTCAGACCTGCAGCCTATAATACAAATCCCAGCATCCCTTGTTAGACCTGTAGCCTATAGTACACATCCCAGCATCCCTTGTTAGACTTGCAGCCTATATACAAATCCCAGCATCCCTTGTCAGACCTGTAGCCTATAGTACAAATCCCAGTATCTCTTGTCAGACCTGCAGCCTATAATACAAATCCCAGCATCCCTTGTCAGACCTGTAGCCTATAGTACAAATCCCAGCATCCCTTGTCAGACCTGCAGCCTGTGGTCTTTTAGCTGTTACTGACCTACAAATCCCAGCATCCCTTGTCAGACCTGCAGCCTATAATACAAATCCCAGCATCCCTTGTCAGACCTGTAGCCTGTAATACAAATCCCAGCATCCCTTGTCAGACCTATAGCCTATAGTACAAATCCCAGCATCCCTTGTCAGACCTGTAGCCTATAGTACAAATCCCAGCATCCCTTGTCAGACCCGCAACCTATAATACAAATCCCAACATCCCTTGTCAGACCTGTAGCCTATAGTACAATCCCAGCATCCCTTGTTAGACCTGTAGCCTACAGTACACATCCCAGCATCCCTTGTTAGAGGTGTAGCCTATAGTACAAATCCCAGAATCCCTTGTCAGACCTGCAGCCTATAATACAAATCCCAGCATCCCTTGTCAGACCTGTAGCTGTAGTTACAAATCCCAGCATCCCTTGTCAGACCTGTAGCTATAGTACAAATCCCAGCATCCCTTGTCAGACTGCAGCCTATAATACAAATCCCAGCATCCCTTGTCAGACCTGTTAGCCTGTACAAAATCCCAGCAAAATACTCTTAATGAACTTTAAATCCCAGCATCCCTTGTCAGACCAGCAACTTATGGTCTTCTAACTGTTACTGAACTACAAATCCAGCGTCCCTTGTCAGACCTGCAGCCTATAATACAAATCCCAGCATCCCTTGTCAGACCTGTAGCCTGTAATACAAATCCCAGCATCCCTTGTCAGACCTATAGCCTATAGTTACAAATCCCAGCATCCCTTGTCAGACCTGTAGCCTATAGTACAAATCCCAGCATCCCTTGTCAGACCCGCAACCTATAATACAAATCCCAGCTCCCTTGTCAGACCTGTAGCTATAGTACAAATCCCAGATCCCTTGTTAGACCTGTAGCCTACAGTACACATCCAGCATCCCTTGTTAGAGGGTGTAGCCTATAGTAACAAATCCCAGCATCCCTTGTCAGACCTGTAGCCTATAGTACAAATCCCAGCATCCCTTGTCAGACCTGTAGCCTATAGTACAAATCCCAGCATCCCTTGTCAGACCTGTTGTAGCCTATAGTACAAATCCCAGCATCCCTTGTCAGAACCTGTAGCCTATAGTACAAATCCCAGCATCCCTTGTCAGACCCGCAACCTATAATACAAATCCCAGCATCCTTGTCAGACCTGCAGCTATAGTACAAATCCCAGCATCCCTTGTTAGACCTGTAGCCTATAGTACAAATCCCAGCATCCCTTGTTAGACTTGCAGCCTATAATACAAATCCAGCATCCCTTGTCAGACCTGTAGCCTATAGTACAAATCCCAGCATCCCTTGTTAGACCTGTAGCCTATAGTACAAATCCCAGCATCCCTTGTAGACTTGCAGCCTATAATACAAATCCCAGCATCCCTTGTCAGACCTGTAGCCTATAGTACAAATCCCAGCATCCCTTGTCAGACCTGCAGCCTATAATACAAATCCCAGCATCCCTTGTCAGACCTGTAGCCTATAGTACAAATCCCAGCATCCCTTGTCAGACCTGCAGCCTGTGGTCTTTTAGCTGTTACTGACCTACAAATCCCAGCATCCCTTGTCAGACCTGCAGCCTATAATACAAATCCCAGCATCCCTTGTCAGACCTGTAGCCTGTAATACAAATCCGAGCATCCCTTGTCAGACCTATAGCCTATAGTACAAATCCCAGCATCCCTTGTCAGACCTGTAGCCTATAGTACAAATCCCAGCATCCCTTGTCAGACCGCAACCTATAATACAAATCCCAGCATCCCTTGTCAGACCTGTAGCCTATAGTACAAATCCCAGCATCCCTTGTTAGACCTGTAGCCTACAGTACACATCCCAGCATCCCTTGTTAGATGTGTAGCCTATAGTACAAATCCCAGCATCCCTTGTCAGACCTGTAGCCTATAGTACAAATCCCAGCATCCCTTGTCAGACCTGTAGCCTACAGTACAAATCCCAGCATCCCTTGTTCAGAGGTGTAGCCTATAGTACAAATCCCAGCATCCCTTGTCAGACCTGCAGCCTGTGGTCTTTTAGCTGTTACTGACCTACAAATCCCAGAATCCCTTGTCAGACCTGCAGCCTATAATACAAATCCCAGCATCCCTTGTCAGACCTGTAGCCTATAGTACAAATCCCAGCATCCCTTGTCAGACCTGTAGCCTATAGTACAAATCCAGCATCCCTTGTCAGACCTGTAGCCTATAATACAAATCCCAGCATCCCTTGTCAGACCTGTAGCCTGTACAAATCCAGCAAAATACTCTTAATTGAACTTTAAATCCCAGCATCCCTTGTCAGACCAGCAACTTATCCGGTCTTCTAACTGTTACTGACTACAAATCCCAGCGTCCCTTGTCAGACCTGCAGCCTATAATACAAATCCCAGCATCCCTTGTCAGACCTGTAGCCTATAGTACAAATCCCAGCATCCCTTGTCAGACCTGTAGCCTATAGTACAAATCCAGCATCCCTTGTCAGACCTGTAGCCTATAGTACAAATCCCAGCATCCCTTGTCAGACCTGCAGCCTATAATACAAATCCCAGCATCCCTTGTCAGACCTGCAGCCTATAGTACAAATCCCAGACGATCCCTTGTTAGACCATGCTGTAGCCTATAGTTACACATCCCGCAGCCCTTTGTTAGACTTTGCAGCCTATAATACAAATCCCAAGCATCCCCTTGTCAACCTGTAGCCTTATAGTACATAAATCCAGCATCCCTTGTTAGACCTGTAGCTAGTACACATCCAGGCATTCCGTTGTTAGACTTGAGCCTATAATACAAATCCCCAAGGCATCCCTTGTCAGACTGTAGCCTATTATAGTAACAAATCCAGCTGCCCTTGTCAGACCACTGCAGTCTATAATACAAATCCCAGGCGGGCATCCCTTGTCAGACCTGTAGCCTATAGTACAAATCCCAGCAATCCCGTGTCAGACCTGCAGCCTTTGGTCTTTTAGCTGTTACTGACCTACAAATCCCGAGCATCCCTTGTCAGACCTGAGCCCTATAATTACAAATCCCAGCATCCCTTGTCAACCTGTAGCCTGTAATACAAATCCGAGCCATCCCTTGTCAGACCTATGAGCCTTATAGTACAAATCCCAGCATCCTTGTCAACCTGTAGCCGTATAGTGACAATTTCCAGCATTCCCTTGTCAGACCCCAACCATTAATACAACATCCCAGCATCCCTTGTCAGACCTGTAGCCTATAGTACAAATCCCACATCCTTGTTAGACCTGTAGGCCTACAGTACACATCCCAGCATCCCTGTTAGAGGTGTAGACCATATAGTACAATCCCAGCATCCACTGTCAGACCTGTAGGGCTATAGTACAAATCCCAGCAGCCCTTGTTAGACCTGTAGCCTACATACACATCCCAGCATCCCTTCGTTAGAGGTGTAGCCTATAGTACAAATCCCAGCATCCCTGTCAGACCTCGCAGCCTGTTGGGTCTCTATAGCTGTTACTGACCTAAAATCCCAGATCCCTTTTAGACCTGCAGCCTATAATCCAAATCCCAGCCATCCCTTTGTCAGACCTGGGTAGCCTAAGGCTACAAATCCCAGCATCCCTTGTACAGACTTGTAGCCTATGTACAAATCCCAGCATCCTTTCAGACCTGTAGCCTATTAATACCAAATCCAGCATCCCTTGTCAACCTGTAGCCTTGTACAAAGACCAGCAAAATTCTCCTTATTGAACTACAAATCCCAGCATCCACTTGCAGACCAGCAACTTATGCGTCTTTAAGGGTTACTGAACTACAAAATCCCAGCGTCCCCTTGTCAAACTGCAGCTATAATACAAATCCAGCATCCCTTGTTCCAGACCTGTAGCTATTAGTACATAACCCAGCATCCCTGTTAGACCTGCAGCCTTGTGTCTTTATAGCTGTTACTGACTACAAATCCCAGGATCCCTTGTCAGACCTGCAGCCTGTGGTCTTTCTAGCTGTTTGTGACCTACAAATCCCAGCATCCCTTGTGCAGACCTGCAGGCCTATGATACAAATCCCAGCAGTCCTTGTCAGACCTGGCAGCTCTATAGTACCAAATGCGCCAGCAGCCTTGTCAGACCTGCCAGCGGCAGTGGTCTTTACTGGTGTAAGCTGGTTATCTGACCTGGACAAAATTCCCACATCCTTGTCCGACCTGCAGCCTATAATACAAATCCCAGCAATCCCTTGTCCGACCTGCCAGCCTATAATAGAAAATCCCAGCATTCCCTTCTCAACCTGTAGCCTGTAAGTACAAAATTCCCAGCATCCCTGTCAGACCTGCAGCCTATAGTACAAATCCAAGCATTCCTTGACAGACCAGCAGCTTTGTGTTCTTTTAACTGTTACTGAACTACATTCTTCTCTCTTT